>NC_092212.1:59531573-59555864 GCF_043381705.1 Parasteatoda tepidariorum | reverse complement strand
ATACATCGAAGAGCCATTACATTATGACCACCCTGCTAATAACATATGGAACCACCTTTAGCCCTCAAAACTGCTAACACCCGCTGTGGCATTGATTCCACAAGGTGCTGATTGGTAGTCTGAGGTATCAGGGACCAAGCGCTCACCAACTGGTCCTGCAATTCCCTCACATGCGAGGGGGTAGCGTGGCAGCACGAATTTGGTTTTCCAAGTAGGATCACAAATGCTCTATTGGATTAAGGTCAGGTGAATTTGGGGGCCAAGACATGACTTGAAAGTCACTGGAATGTTCCTCGAACCAATCCATGACGATTCGACCCTTATGACATGGTGCATTATCCTGTTGGTAAACACCATCCCCCGCAGGAAAAACTGTTGCCATGAATGGGTGAACCTGGTCTGCAATTATGTTCAAGTAGCTTACAGACGTCAGGGAGTGTTCTATGAGGATTATGGGTCCTAATGTGCCCCATGAAAACATTGTTCCTGGGCGAGAAATAATGAAAACCTGGGCGAGCCCATTGTTATAGATGGAGAGTGGTCATAATGTAATGGGTCTTCAGTGTATAGATATATATTATTTTTATCTTTTTTAAGGGTTCGATTTCACGTTTATAAGATGGTTTAAATTGTTTTTCTCCTACTTTTTCAAAACTCAATCATATTTTGCGAACAACATAAAATAAATGAAACATAAAATGAAAAAAAAGAAGCAGCATTTTAATTATTGTTAAATTTTCAAAAGAGTATTGAGCAAATTTTTCTTCTTTAGAGGGATTACTATGCAATTCTAAATAGTATGTAACCAAGTCTTTAAAGACAAGGAAAATAATTTATTTAAAACAAAAATAATTAATTTAACATTTAAAACGCAATTATGCAGCACAATTAATTAAAAACATTAGGCAAATGTTCTAAATTAGTTTCTATGCGAAATAAATCGAAAGGAATGTAAGGTAAGAAAACAACTAAGGAATAAAAAGACAAAATTAAAAGCAATACACAAAATTGCAAACATTTACTAAAATGTATTAAAATTTTTTAATTCTGAAAGCCTTTTTTGTGGGATTCGCAAGAATTCAATTAACGGAAGACATGAAAAGCCGCAAGTGATCTTAATGAAATTTGCGGTTTTAAACAAAATCATACATTGTTTTTCAATTCCAAAAAAAAAACATAATTTTTATCATTTAATAAGTAAAAGTTAGTAAGTAAAAGTAAGTTAATAAGTAAAAGTATCGTTAAATAAGTTTCGTTTTAGAGGGGGGGGGGGAGGCCCTTTACAAATAATTTTTACACGCAATAACAGATTGAGTAACAGATTGTGTTAAGCTCACTATTATTCAATAATTAAATAAGAACAAATTTTCTTATGAATACATTTAATATCAGGATTTAAAGTACTTTATGAATTTTAAGCAACTAGACTTTAGTTAAAGTAAAATATATCAGTGCTAAAGTAAACTGACTCATTTTTAAAGTAAACTGTAAAAAATTCCGGATCAGAATACAATATAAAGTACCAACACTTCGGGCCGTAAAATCCATCTCACCATAAAATCGCTTTGACCCTAAAATAATTATAACGTAATTATTAAAGTAATACTTATTTAATTAGAGTGATCCACTGATTTTATAATGATTATTATTGTAAAAATTACGTTATACTTCTAGATTTTTTATACAATAACATTTTCAGGTAAAATGGAATTTTATAGTAAAAAGGACCGGCACCTTGAATGCCGGTACTTTTTGCCGCAATATAATCAGGGGTCTGTCCAGAAATTTTGCGAAAGGTCCGTTTTTGTAAAATTGTGAAAAAATTACTCGAAATTTTTGAGTATAAAATAAACGTTAAGTCACATTCTTCAATAGGGTCAGCTATTGCAAAAAAACTTTTTCAAGGAGTTTTTAAATTGTAAAGACATACAAGATTGTACTCAACACTGTAAAATTATAATAAAAAATTTAAATTTTCAAAAATAAACAGCAATTGCTGCATCTAAATTAGAGATGCAACATACAAATATTTGGTATTTAGCCTATACTGCTGAACGCAGAATATTCATTTCGGACGAATAATGGAAGAATCGTCTGACGAAGACAAAACTTAATTCGTTTACATCCATCTTTCTTATTTTCTGCCCTGGGAAGGGTTTTTTCGATTAACAAAACAATAATAAAGATAAACAAATTTGTGAAGAAAAAAAAGAAGAATTATTTTGTGAAGGGTGCGTTTTTATTGAAAAGATATTTTGTGAAGGGTCCGTTAACGGACCCAAATTTCTTCTAAACAGACCCCTGACTCCTAACATGTTTCCATTTGAAAAAAAAAGGCAATTCAATTTTTTGTATATATATATTCCTTTCTCGAAATCGTCTATTTTGAATTAAAAAACACCTGCATCGTTTTCTTCCCAGTTTAGTTCACGATCAATCCATACAGCAAACGAACTTAAAACAGAAGCTTACCACCCCTTGTTGAAGACCTAAGAGAAAGCGCATCTTAAGACACTGGACAAATAGCACTTACGAAGACGCGCACATAATACACCTCGGGCAAATTCCACAGCCCCTTACTAAACACGGGCGATTAAATACCCTCCCCAAAATGAGTAGAACAATTGTTTCCACGGGCATTACAAAGGAACATGCATCGTATCCCATGAGTAGGGATGGTACTTTGAAACCGGGGTTAATTACATGGGTCATTACTTGCTTTTATACTGTTCCCATAGAATTAGAGGCTTTTTGGTGTTTTACATTCTTTCTTTTAACTTCTGGGGGGAAGCTTTTATTTATAAATTGTCAGAATGACATAAGTTTTTCTATTTTCGGTGATAAATGAAGTTTAAGAACAATTGTTCTTTTGGGAACAACAGGGGAATGCTAGAAAACGGAACAACAGTTTTAATTTTTCGTACTCATACTAAAGGATAGAATGACTAAGAGGTATAAATACCTTTAAACAATAAGTTGCCGCAATAAGCAATTAAGGTTTAAATTAGATTTGTTCATCAGTTTCAATAGAAATGTTATGTTTTTACAAATGATTTTCGTGACTGTTAATCAAGGCTAGATTTTTTTTTTACTAACCGTCGTTGAACAGCCTACCCAATTTTATGGGTTTACTACTAGGTTTCGACTCCGTAACCTTGTAATTTTGAACCTAATCTAGAAGAGAAGGGAACTCCTGGATCGAGTATTGGAAGAAATTTGCCTTCGTGGAGGACTTTCTGATGGAGCTAACCCGCATTTGCGTTACATGGAGAGGAAGACCACGAGAACCTCCCACGGTTAGCCTGACGGCAAGGGGACTCTAACCCATGATCCGTGTACCACTGAGGATATTTCACGTCACTACTGTGATCGGTGCAAGCCGGATGCGGAATTCGTATCGACCAGCCATCGCCGGGATCGAACCCCGAACGATTGGAAGGCGAACGTTCTATCCCCTGAGCCATCGCGGCTCAAAATTTCTTATTTTTTCTTTTTCTTTTTTTTTTTTTAGTGAAAAGAGAGTTAAAACTCTTAAAAATGTATTAAAGAAGCATCACATAAATGACTATTAAAGGATGATTTAACATCAGGGATTGCATGCTCCTTTCATAGTGGAAAAACTGCGTCGAACGAAATAGGTTTCTTCCCACCTAGGTAGAAGAAATGGAAGAGGAAAGGAAATATCAAATGTTAAAATAGTTTTTTTTTATAAAAAGTTTATAATTGAAATCTAGTTTAAATGGTAGTATTAACTTTCAAGCTATTTCACATACCATTTTTAAATCAGTTAAAAAAAAAGTCATTATGAAAAAAAAATATAATAATTTTCTTAAGAAATAAAAAAAATTTAATTCTACAATATTTAATGTAAAGGAGCACAATAAAACCTAAGTTTATAATAAAACTTAATTAATACATTTAAACTAAGAAATCGTATACCAAACATACGTACCACTAAGAAATACATATTGAGTAAGCAATTCAATTGAGCATATTAACTTTTTTCATTGAATTTTGTTTCAGTATAAATAGTTCTCAAACTGACACTTAACTTACGTAAAAAATGGTACCATATAATGAGGGGAAAAAAGCGGATCACCCTGTTTAACTTTTGATCTAATGATCCGATTTTCAAGTTTTAGAACTCAAGAGGGTGACCTCACATATGCTAGTTAATAAGAGCAGACGATATTTTAAGTTACGAAATCTGACACAAAAATGTACTTTCGCTGCATAAAGATACCTTTTTCATTAACAGATTCGGATTTTTGACCCCAAATACGGAGGGGATAACAATTTGGAAAATATGATCTCTATAGTTTAGTCAGGAGAGCGATTCAAAGTCAGGAACTATTCGACCGATTGCGCTAAGATTTTGTATTTTGCCATGTAAAATTAAATATTTTAAAATTATATAAAAACTATGTCTAACAATTTAAAATATTTCTGACTATTATTAAATAAAATAATGAAAAAAATATTAAAAATTTAAGATTAAAATTTATGAAAAATAAAGAAAATGTATGATATGTGTCTGATTTCGTAACTTGAATTATCGTCTGCACTAATTAGTTAGCATATTTGAGGTCACTATGGAGACTTGAACTATGGAGTCGTATAATAAAGTCTAATATGTAAGATAATGTGTAGAATTAATGTATATTAGGTATATAATTTTTAATTATAATATGTATAGATAATATGTATATATGTGATTAATGTATACAAGGATTCTAAATACACATATTAAAGGCGGTCATATAACAGAGCATCTTATATTATACTTAAAAAACGTAAAATATTTTTATGGATATTATTGTTCTAGAAAGCTTAAGAATTATTTTAATAAAAACTATGAGTATTAGTATAAATATTGAATCAAGGGATAGAAACAGAATAAATTTTAAGAGGTACAAGTAATACATTTACATATAACATAAATCTACACACAACTACTTATTTAACTGATATATTCCAGAAAATTCTAGAAAAGCCTAAATCACAAGAGATATATTTATTAATGGAAGGTCAAACAACGAACAGTTAACTACACAATTTCTTGTTTGCTCACATTTGTTTTCCTTAACTAGTCAGTATTTATTCCTCTTAGTCATGCAAATATGGTCTAAAACTTAGATAAAATAACTCAGACAAATCTAATAAATAATTTTTATGGTTACGGTTGAGACATAACAACAAAAAATGCGTAAACAGGAAATGATATATGTATTATAATATTATGTATTACGTGTTAGAACATAGACATAGTCTATGTTGAAAGCGACTTGTGGAATAAAATATAGGATTAATAATGGTTAAGTAATAAATCTAACTCAAATTAAATAAAAAAATAAATTTGTATATTATGTAATTTAGTAAAAAAATAATGTATAAAAAGTTAATCTTTGACGTTATTTTAAGTTCTAATTGGTTATATTGTGGATGATCGGAAGCTTTAGCAAAACCAAAAGTATTTTAAATAAATATAGCAGTACAGATAAAAATAGCGATATAAATCAGTGATTGTGTCACAACACAAAGTGAAAAACTCTGAAAATTTAATGAGCAAAAAATCAATATCAATTTATATGCCAAACATGTTTCATAGTTAACAAAGTTTTTTGAATTAGCATTTATAATTAAATTACCAACTAATAAAAAATATCACACCTTTAGATTAACTAATTCAAGAATAAACTTACTTCTTACAAGAATCGCGATAATGGATTTTAAAATTGCCGGAATATGAATCGTATTGGATTTTAAAATCGAGTGAATACGAATTGCAAAATTCTATTTAAAATCGCGAGAATATGAATCGCGATATTGGATTTCAAAAACGCGAAAATACAAAATGCGATATTGAATTTTTAAATCGCGAAAATATGAATCACGAGGCATAATTTTTAGATTACGTGAATACAAATCGCAAAATGCATTGTTTTTAAATCACGTATAAATACGAAAATCGATGTTTGATATTAGAAGCGAATGATTACGAATCGTAATTTTAGATTTTAAAATCAAGTAAAAACGAAAAGCGACATTTAATTTCAAACTCGCGTAAATACGAATCGCGTCATTGGATTTCAAAATCGTGGGAATATGAATCGCGATATTGGGTTTTAGAAACGCGTAAATATTAGATATAAATCTAATATCGCGATATTGTATTTTTATATCCCGTGAATATGAATCACGATGTAGGATGTTTAAATCATGCGAATACGAATCGCAACTCATAACTTTTAAACAAGGTAAATACGAAAATCGATGTTTGATATTAGAAGCGAGTGATTACGAATCATAATATTAGATTTTAAAAATGCGATATTAGCAGATTCCAGAGCAATTCATAAGATTCGAAATGGCGGAAATTCGCCAAACTAAAGAATCGAATTGGCTGAACATGTTTGTTAGGATTTAAAAGTACGACGATATTCAACTTAACATTATTTTCATTATTCCATCATCATCGTCAAAATCTTTCTCTCAATCATTATACAACTGTGTGAAAATTCAATTTTTATTTTTAGTATTAACGTCGTACAAATACAACGAAATTAATTTACACAAAATTATAATTAATAAACACAATTAATTACCACACAATTTTATATTACGGCTTACAGAACTGAATAACAAAACAAACAAATATATAAAATAGTTCAATATATGAAACAAAAGTAGATTTAGTTAAAGTAATACTAAGTACATTTATATTTATTGTAATAAAATAATTATAAAAATACTCGCATAAGGAAAATTAGAATAAACAAAGCCATTTATTTGTAGCATATGAATTTATTTAGCCAATTTTGATATTAATATTTTTATTGTAATTCGCTATTATTTCTGAGCAGGGAATCTGACAATGGAGAAAGCCTAAAAAATTTACATAATGGTGACCAAAGATGTCTACCCTTTTGTCTTCCCTTCATAATATTCTTAGTTCAAAGACATCTACTGGAGACGAACATGATAAAAATGGTCCGTTACCATAGAAACGAGTCAAGTAGCAACATATGTTGCAGGCAAAGATATATAATATAGGAAAGGAAATAGATGCAAGGATAATGCTTCGAGAAAAATGAAAAGAAAAAAAAAACTTTTTTCTTCTTCTTATTCATACCCTCACAAAAAATGAAGGAGAAACTTTTGAATCTTCGAAAGATGGAATGACAAAGGAAGTTTATAGATAATGCTGAAACTGACATTTTTTTTCTTTTTCTTTTCTTACAAAGAGGAAACATTCATTAAAACATCGTAATCATATGGTACTAAAACAACAAAGTAACAAAAAATGTATACAAAACAAAACAAAACAAAAAAATAATGTATAAGATCTCCAATTAATATCATTAAATATTAAAAATATCAGCTTCTTTAAATTTAAAATAGAATGTCTATTTTTAAACGTGTTTTGTATGATAAATTAAACACGGATAACAATATTCTGGTCAAATTACCGCACTGTATGATGAAATTTTTGGTATAAAAAAAAACTGATAATAAAAACCAAAATATACGGTATTTAAACCATTTGGTAATTTTTCCGTTCATATGGTTAATTTTCCATTCATATGGCAACGGTTTACCGGAAATTCTGGTTTTCACAATTGTAGTTCATAATGCCGCAAAGACAGTACAAGAAAATATAAAACTTAAAAAAGCAAATTTAACCGAATAAATATTTTTTTTGCAATGTTCTAAAGTATCATGATAAAATTGCTAAATTTTATCACAGATAATAAAAATTTCATCACATATTACTATTTTGTTGCTAACTTAAGCAACGCGTTTCGGTTCAAAATTACCGAGCTTTTTTGTTGTTCCCATAGAGCCAGAAACCATAGTTTATTTAGCCAGGTAAGTAATTAAACCATAGTTTAATTACCATATTTAGTTAGTTTTTACCATACTTTTCTTCTCGGTGAAAGAAGCAAATTAATATGATCTTAAACTAACAGATTTAAAAAAAATAGATCACAAAAACAGGAAAAAGTGTGAAAATAATGAAATATCAATAAATTGTAAATATACTTATCTGATAAAAATATAATTTAAAGAATAAATTTAAAAAACAATCTTTGTTTCTTAAGATAAGAAATATTGATTAAAATGTAGTAGCATGGTCTGAAACGATGACCTGCCAAGAATATAGTAAAAAAAAAAAAAAAAAAAGGAAAANAAAAAAAAAAAAAAAAAAAAGGAATCCTTTAAGCAACAATGTAAAATAATGAATTAAAAATAGCCGCTTTCTGGAATGCTAATATATGCAATAATTACTGTTAGAATGCAAGACAGTTGAATAAAATATAAAATGGCCCTTCATAAAAGAAATTAATTTACGTCTGACAGCACCAATAAACTGTTTAATGTTAAGACAGGGATCTGTTTAGGGGAAGAACAGGGGTCTGTTTAGAGGAAATTTGGGTCCGTTAACGGACCCTTCACAAAATATCTTTTCATAAAATCGGACCCTTCACAAAATATCTTTACATAAAAACGGACCCTTCACAAAATATTTTAACTTAAAAACGGACCCTTCACAAAATGATTTTTCTTTTAATCGGACCCTTCACAAATTTGTTTATCTTCATTATTATTTTGTTAATCGCATAAACCCTTTCCAGGGCAGAAAACAAGAAAGATGGATGTAAACGAATTAGGTTTTGTCTTCGGCAGACGATTCTTCCATTATTCGTCCGAAATTAATATTCTGCGTTCAGCAGCATAGGCTAAATACCAAATAATTGTATGTTGCATATCTAATTTAGAAGAAGCAATTGTTGTTTTTTTTTTAATGTAATTTTTTTTTATTATAATTTTACAGTGTTGAGCATAATCTTGTATGTCTTTATAATTTAAAAACTCCTTGAAAAAGTTTTTTTTTGCAATAACGGACCCTATTTGCACAAATGCATAAAAGCGGTTGAAAGAATGAGCAGGGGTCAGTCCAGACATTTTGTGAAAGGTCCGTTTTTCGTGAAATTGTGTGTGACCCAAATTTCTTCTAAACAGACCCCTGGTAGTTAAAATTTCTTTTCAAAATGAATAATAATATCTTATGTAAATATTTCTTGTGATGACAAAAAATTTACTAAAGCCAGAGACAGAGGAAAAAACTCAACGTTTTAAAAAAAATCTCAATAATGCTGAGTTTTTATGCATCAAAATATTTAAGTCTAGACGTAGATCACGTATTTTATAATTATTTAATTCATTTTGCAGACACATGTATTGTTATAAAATTGAAACAGAAGTTTATTTAACTCGTATATAGTAATAAAAAATTAAATAAATAATTAATGCTTCGGAGCGCGACAAAAAAAATCATCTATATTCATTCCATCGAACGTGCAGACGATCCCAAATCATCAAAGCAGCTGAATAAACCATTTTTTTTCTTCAAATAATGTTGAAAATTAATTCGGAATTTTCGCTTTAACGGAACAATCTTACTTAAAAGTTTTTGGCGACAAAAAAAGAAAAGAAACTAGAACGAAAACGGAGAAGGGAAAAAAACGATCGAAAAAAAAAAAATCTCGTGACGGTTGAACGTTACATTTTTTTGAACAACCAAAACATGCGTTATGTCTAGACTTAGGATAGACTTAAGGGTATAAAATTATTTCATTCATTTTACATACCTATGATTTGTTATAATTGTTTGCACTATTTCAGCAATCGTACAGGAGAGAATTATAGCTTTCAAAACCGGAAAAGCATAAAACCATGAAACGCCGTGTCTCATGAATCGTCTGCTCATCCATAATTCGAATAAAACAATATTTATGAAAGAATAATCCAGACATATATATTCAATTCTTTCTAAGTTGTATTAAAAGATTAAACAAGCATGGTTACGTAAATTATTTAAAAGAACAAAACAAATAGAAATTTAAAAAGTAACTGAGAAAAAAATTAAAATCGTTTGGAATACGTTTCGAACTTCCTAACAAATTTTTGTTATTAAAAAATATTTAATTTGTGTAATTAAAACAGTGGAATAATAATTAATAACCGGCAAAAGAATCACAGGTTTAGTTGACTTTAGCTCAATTGTAATTATCCTTTTTTTTATTTAACTGAGCGCGTAGAGAAAAGAAATGAAACCATATTTCCTTGATTTTGATTCATTATAAAATAAATTTTATCTATCCGTTTAGAACCAATAATCGGTATTATTAATTGAAAGTTTTAACAAATGAATTATTAGTATCTAAAAAAGCAGTATCTCCCAAAGTGTGGTACGCGTACCCCCAGGGGTGCGGGAACAGTTTAGCGGGGGTACGCGTTCTTATTCGAAATATCTTGCAGCAAACAAAAATTTCATAATTTTTTACTTAAAAACAAAGCTAGCCATGAAAATTTACGATTACGTATTTTTCTTTTAGCTATTTTTTGCAGAGTTAACAGTAAATAATTAGTGGTGTCAACTGCCAGTTGTGATTTTTAACTTTTGTGCAATTTTTTTATAGTACAGGTTTGTAAACAGCAAAAACAATATCTTCTTTCTCACTGATGCAAATTAACTTATTAACAAAATTTTGTACCAAAAAAGAAAAATAAACATATTTTTAAAAAAATACATTCATTTTTTTTTTATTAGTGGTACAGAACGTTACGAAAAATTTAGAAAGGGTACACAAAAGTCAGAAGTTTGAGGAACACTGTAATAGAGAAATGAAATAAAGAAAAAAATAATTGAACTAATGTAAACACTATAGAATTGTAGAAGAACTACGATTGAAAGAAACCTTTAAAAGGTTATTCATGATATTATTTTAAAAACTTATTATTTCATTATCTTATTCTAATTGCTTTCATGTACTGTATATAAATTGTGAGGCATTTTTACATTAAAAATCTAAAAATATGCAAGACCCAAGAAAACAAATTTGTTAAAAAAGACTTTTTTGAAAAGGTAAGTTAAAATCAAATATTTAAAAAAATATAGAGCTTAATCCAGTTTTTTCAAAAGCACAAAACTTTTTTTTTTAAAAAATTGAAATTCACATATATTATAAAATGCTAATAACCTAAAAATGATTACATACGGAATATTAAAAGTCAAAAATTATTTTACAAACTGTCGCATATTTTGAAAAGATAACTTTGATATCATTAAATTTTGTTTAATATTTTATATCTGAAGCTTTTGATAATCAATTGTAAATAAATCTTCATCTCTTAGTTATTGAAAATCCAGAGACAAACGAAACATTTGAAACGGCAAAAGAAAATAAATGTCCACATTTGTAATGAAATGTCATGCTTTTGATATGATAAAATAGACATCCCATTTAAAGAATAAAATGTCAACGAAAAAAAAAGGTCCCTGCCAGTAATAAAATGTCACAGTTGGATATGATAAAAGTGACATCTCATTTAAGATATAAAAAAAGAAAGATCTTTAACTGTCATGTCTAGGAAAAAATCTTGCGAAGATTTTTCTAACTAAATTAAATACATACATAGGAATAGTAAATATTTCACAATGCAAGGACAGCCATTTATGGACATTTCGGATGCCGTATGTTCAACATAGATGTTTTAATAAAGCTTATGCACCTTCCTTCATTAAATTAGCATTAACTTATGCACGGTTTATCTTAGCAAATGGTTGCTGTTATAATTAGTTAGATAAATCAAACGGAGCATGAATTTATATTAATCAGTATACAGGGGTCTGGTCCGTTTTTCGTGAAATTGTGAAAAAATTACTCTCATTCTTTCAACCAGGGTCCGCTTTTATGCATTAGTGCAAATAGGGTCCGTTATTGCAAAAAAAAAAACTTTTTCAAGGAGTTTTTAAATTGTAAAGACATACAAGATTATGCTCAACACTGTAAAATTATAATTAAAAAAATTAAATTTTAAAAAATAAACAGCAATTGCTTCTTCTAAATTAGAGATGCAACATACAATTATTTGGTATTTAGCCTATACTGCTGAACGCAGAATATTAATTTCGGACGAATAATGGAAGAATCGTCTGCCGAAGACAAAACTTAATTCGTTTACATCCATCTTTCTTGTTTTCTGCCCTGGAAAGGGTTTATTCGATTAACAAAATAATAATGAAGATAAACAAATTTGTGAAGGGTCCGATTAAAAGAAAAATCATTTTGTGAAGGGTCCGTTTTTAAGTTAAAATATTTTGTGAAGGGTCCGTTTTTAAGATAAAATATTTTGTGAAGGGTCCGTTTTTATGAAAAGATATTTTGTGAAGGGTCCGTTAACGGACCCAAATTTCTTCTAAACAGACCCCTGGTATAACTTCTAAAAGATTCTTAAAGAACAATGGAATGATTTCTTTTTAAATCTTTTTTTTTTTCAAATATACAGTTTATATTTAACTCTAATTTTAATGAGATATAATATATTTGAGAATCACATGTGTAATCAGTTAGGTTTAATTTAATTTTAGTTTTGAAATACTAAAATTTTACTTCGTGTAATTTTAAGGAAAGAGGGGAATAAAAAAGAAAGCTATCCCAACAACGTAGATATTCGAGTAATTTTATTGATTTTCCTTATCACGTTTCGACGTGTTATTTAAATTCTGATCAAACGAGATATTCAGTTGTGCCTCTACATTAAATAAATAATAAGGGTTAATTTTAGATGATTCAAGGAAATTTTACGCAATACATAACAAAATACGCAATCTCATAAATTTTCTAATGGTTTACAGAGCGTTAAAAAGCAAAAACATAACTCCGTATTAATAATAATAAAGAAAGTTTCTAATCTTCCAATGTTATAGTTTAGAAAACATTATTTTTATATTTTCTACAAAGTGTATGTTAAAAATAATTTTGTACGGTATACAAACAATCATCAATGGAAAAAAAAATAATAATAAAAAATCAAAGAAAAGATAAGAAAGTTTAGAATTGAAAATTGCAAGATATTCTTAATAAAAATTTCACTTTAATAAATACACTAAAATGCATAAACATTTTCACAAAGCGACGGTAAAATGTTATTCTATCTCTGAAACATAGCAATAACCGCTATTATGGAACAAATATCAAAAGTTTTTATTTAAATTAACGAAACGTTAAAAATGACTCGACAGTCTGACACATGGACACAAAACCATTTATAAAAATTTGAGCTATTTTTAACAAAATTTATTTAAGAAATATGAAAAAAGAATTTTTTCCCCGCAATATATTCAAATCATGTTAAGCCTAAAGATAACGATATTTTTTTTTTTAATCGAAACACTTCAGCATTAAAATAATAACAAAAATATAATTATATTAGATAAACTCATTAACAAAACCTGAATTAGATATTAATATTTCGGCATTCAAACAAAGTCTCATTAATATTAATTTAAACACAATTACGACAACCTATTGTAATATTCCATAAGTTTCCTCCTTTCATAAAATTACTAACAGATATGGCAACAGCGCGTATATCATTAACGGGCAGACGATAAAAAAAGAACTTTGTTAATTTGAATGGGTGGAAAGGGGAGCGATTATACGCATTGACATTATTGAGGTAATTATGGATGCAAATTAAATCTCACGCTCAGCTAAATTGCGTATGATGGGCGCTAAGTAGGATGTGAGAGAACCATCAAGGCTTTATTTATTTTTTCGAAGTGAAAAGATACACAATGGTTCCGCTTTCAAGGTCAAATGTCTTGAAGAAGCTTTACGAAAGTAGGTCACAGAACGAACAACTTGAAAATAACTATAAGACAATCGAAGGGTTAAAAGTTAGGCAGTTTCTACGATAATAGGGTTCAAAATACGGATATTATGGATAGGGCCTGCAATGATTTTTCTAAAAGCGAGTTCTTAAAAACATTTATGATACTCGGAATTTATTCACGAAAAAAATGGTAATGCATCAAACACGCCATTATTTGGAAAGTCTCTTTTAAATATAAATTTAATCATTTGTGAATGTCGTTATTTAGTGAGCGTGCGTTTGTGTGTATTAATGTCATATATTTCATAGTAAGCATAGCGTTTTGTCGTATATTTCATAGTAAAAAGTATTCCTTAATAAAGTAGATAAGTATAGTAGATAAGTATTAGATAAGTATAGTAGATAAGTATAAGTAGTAAAGTATTCCTTAGTAAATAAATGTAATAATGGTATTTTTCCCAAACATAAGTACATATTAGAGCTAGATTTAAACAATCTAACATGATATAAATATTTTTTAGAATAATCGTAGTCTTTTCTTTTAAAAGCATTTTAACTTATTCAAAAAAAAATAATAATAAATTTAATATTTAACGACGATTAATTACTTCATTTATAACGTATTATTTTAACAAATCGTTATAAAAAAATCTCCTAAAACGAATGAGAATACAAATCAAATTTATGAATTGTTTTTGCTGGTTAATATTGAGGCAATATAAAATAGACTGTACTTATAATAACTTACATTTAATAGATATTCGATTTGTGAATTATTTTTTAACAGAAGATTGTAGTTCAGAAGGTTTGAATCGTACTTTCAAAGAAAAATATGTGGTTTATGCGAGAATTAGCGTTTTTATTTTTTATGTATGTAAAATTCATTGAAATTTGTAAATTATCCTATGGGAATCTTAAAAATGTATTACTTATTGGGGATGTAACGAATATCATACCACTTTTCGGCCCTTTTGCCGAATATTCCGCAAAATATTATTAGGAAAATTATTTTTCCTCGTTTTTTTTTGGAGGGGGGGATTTAATAGATTTAATAAAGAATAATCTAAAATCGTACATGTTTAAGTTCCGAAACTTGATGGTTTATGTTCTGAAAAACACTTGAAAAAGCGAAATTCGAAGAATTGAAACTCGATAATTTTATACTGAACCAATGACGATATTTTTTTCTTTCAATTATATTCAAGCAAGTTCATTTCATCGTTTTTTCAACACTTTACGATTTAAAAAATGAGAATTTTTTTTGTTGTTTCATTTTTGCTTGTTTTTCTGTTTTAATTAAAGTGAAGCATGTTAACGGAGCGTTTCTAACAGACTTTATTTATTTTATTTTATTTATTTGTTTTTCGCCATTTTTTTTTCTTGTACGATATGACAGATAACTATAATCAGTGAAAACTGTGATTCTCATCGTTCAAGTTATATTTCAGAACTAAGAACAATTTTTTTTCTGTTTCGCTTTTGATTTTTTTATAAAAATTTTTTTAATCAAAGTTTTTATCATGACAGCATTTTTTAGAGAGCGTTTCTAATGAACGTTATTCTTTTATGGTAGCTATTTTTCTAAAAGTACGGCAAGGTGAAAAAGTCAAATTAAGATTTTTAGCGTTAAATCTTTCATTTAAAAATTAAGAACGATTTTTGTTTTGGTTTCTATCCAGCTTTTCCTTTTTTTTTTTTTTTTTAAATGTTTTTATTAGGTCGAGGTAATTACGAGGGTGTGTATTAGACTTTAATCTTCACTTTTTCTTTAAAATACAGAGATTGGAAAACTTAAATACTTGGCTTTAAAATTTGCTTTCAAAATTAAGATCGATTTTTATTTTTTCTGCTTTGCTTTTGTTTTTCAAAGGAGTTTTTATGCTAGCACTGCATTTTTAAAAGCGTTTATAGATGTTATCTCTTTTAATGTTTTATGGATAATTTTCTTTTCCGGAAAATATTTTTAACATTAAAGTTTTGTTTTAAGAATTAAGAGGGTCTTTTTTTCTATTTCTTTTTCTTCAAATTTAAATTTTTTTTGTTGTTCTTTAATAGCTGTTAGTTTTTTTTATCTTAAATATTTCTTAATAACTTATTATCTTTAATGAAACTTATTTCCATGAAAAAAATAATAATGTTGTTATTCGGCGGCCGAATATTCAGTATTTTTCCGATTTTGTTTGGGTGAATGTTCGATGTTCGGCCAAATCACTATTCGTTACAACTCTATTACTTATTTTAAATAAAAAATATAAAATGTTTTAAAATTAGTTAATAACAGAAATTTTAAAATTTGAAGAGAAATAATTTTGAAAATGAGTACATTTGTACCTCGTACTAGGGATAATTCTGAAATTATTCGTTGATTTTTCTCTCAACTCGCCTCGTTATTGATAAAATTTCTCTCAATAAAATTTAAAAACGAATTCATGTTCAGTGAAATACCGTTTAACTATATATTCTGATATCTTACACCATTATTCAATAGAATAAATACGTACTAAGTTTAAGACAATATGATTTTAAGAAATAATATTAACGAAAAGATTATTTTTATAAGACACAGCTTTCCCTTAAAGGCATGCATTTTTAGCTACTTTAGTTTATTACATTTAAATGACTGAATTTACGCTTTGTTATGATGTAAAATCACTGATTTTAACAGAGGTTTAGTTATGAGTGTGATCTTTATGAATCTAACAATTAAAAACTAAAAAAGCTCACCATTATTTAAATATAACAAAATAGTTTAATTCATGTATGTAATCTAACTATATACAGTAATGATGGAGTGACGATTAGTTAGTTATATGATATTGTAGTAAATTAAGTAAGAAATCATTGAATTAACGCTAAAAATAATTTTATTTTAAAAATGAATTTAATAAAAAGCATAATGTCATAATTATTACAAAATGCCAGTATACCAATGTATTTTTTTTTCTTCAAAAAAACAAATTTACTGTTTTATATTTTACTAGTTACATAAATTAGATACTTTAAATAAAAATTAGCGTATATAAATAAGGATAATATTACACAGTATGCTTTAATGTCATTAAAATTAATACAATAAAATTATATCAATTGACATAAATTAATAAATCGCATCGTACAATATATTGAAATTATTTAACATACGATAGAATAATTTGGTATAATTTAAAAGAAATAAAATGTTTATTTATAATTTCCTTTTCACAATATATGATCTTCTTAATTTAACACTTTTTTTAATAATTCGGAGCATTTTTACACATACGAACGGTATAAAACTATATGAATAAAAATTTATTACGCAAATTGCATGCGTTAAGATGTCTTTTTATAAGCGTTCTCATTTTTAAATAACCACATTACTAAAATAATAAAAAAAAAACGTGCAATAATAACTTAGCAGCGGTACACTATTTTTCTACGCAAAAAGCAAAAAGGGGAAAAAAATCTAACACTTTTATTTTTTCTTTACTTTCGATTTCTCCCACAACAAACCTAAGATAAAATAGTAGGTCACAATAGCGGGGCAATCAATCCTAAACAAATAATAAATATTCTATAAGCATATATTGTTTGTTTTTGAAATTAGAATAAAAATGATCTTTGAAATCAATTAAACATATTTGAGAAATTCAATTTCTTTAGTTATTTTTTTAATTAGATAAAAAAAAAAAAACAATTGTAACTCACCACAGTTGACTAGGCCAGGACCATGCAGAAATAGTATGAATAAGCATAGTAACATTTTCCCTGATTTTCTTAAAAAATCGTCCACAATCTTCATACGTAAAAAATTGTTTTTCACATCATTAGAGGCACAAAATAATGAGTTTGCAGAAATGCCAAACGATATTTTGCTGTTCCAATTCCAACAGCGGAAAAATCCGTGGCTTTTAACCATCGATGATAAATCCTTATTACGAATATTTGGCTCCATTTGTAGTTATCCAAAGATGAGTTTATCCATTATATATATATAAACAGAGATATTATTAAAAACAGCTTATTTGTATCACATTTTTACAATGTGTAAACAGCAGCAAAGACATTAAACTTGCCTGAGTTACGGAGTTCAAATTAAACCGAGTACCTGTTTATTTGCACATTAATAGCACGACTTTGTTTAGATAGAGAACAATTTAAGATGGTATAAAAAAGAACTACAGGTGCCAAATTAGGCTACATGAGCTTGAAATCGTGCCAAACCTCTTACAATTAGATAAAAATAAAATTTACGCTAACCGCAATGTTTACAGCTATAAGGTTCAATGTATTTAAAGAATAAATTTTCAGTTCAGAATAAAATTAGGTAATCATGCATGTAAACACTGATCACCTGTATTTACTATTAAAAACTAATCGTGAACTATCATACAGATGTAGGATTTTAGCTACTCAAAACCTTGTGTTGGTAATGATAGTCAGATGATAAATTGTGTTAACTTCCAGCGATGCAATCAAAGGTAAAAATCCGTTTTCAAAACACACACCTTGCGCCCAATCGCATTGCGGAACAAACCAACAACACAGTCAAGTGCCTACTGCTAGATTGTTGGTGGGGTTAAAGTGTGAACGTCAGACGACGAAGGTGTGCAGAGAAGAGCGCTGCATCACGTGACGTAGACCCAAGAGCAGAAACTGTAGCAGCGCCCTCTCTTGGTGATCCAGGGAGTCCTTTTCCAATTTCGAGCTGAATCGATTCTTGGGTGTTCTGTTTTCATTATTATTTTCCATTCATTCTTGTTTCTCTTTTTTTTTCTTTTTTCTTTTCACTAAGCACCATTTGATAGTAAGGATTTTTTCTTTATTTTCTTTATTTTATTTTGCTAGCGTGTCTTCTTGGTTCCTTCTTTTCGGGCATAATACTATTAGGTGAAGGCAGTTCGTGACTTATATATTTTTTTTTTACATTCTTCCCCAAAATGAAAGATATTGATTTGCTTGCCAAGTTTTATTTTAAGTCTTGTGGTTGTATGGATACGAATAGGGAAATAAATATTCTTTAAAACACAGGAGTGCATTTATTTTATCAACAAATAACAGTTATTCGATAAAAAGAAAAAGAAATAAATCAAAAGTCTTAATAAAAAAAAAATTTTAAAAAAAAGACAGTTTCTTTTTTTTATTCCCGTTATAATGGAATACATAAAAGTCTTTTCTTTTTGCTCTTTTTTTACATTTGCAGTCAATAAAAAACGGTATAACATTGCAATAAGACGTATTCAACGATATATATTGTATTATAATATTTATTAGGTAGATTTTAATAATATTTGATTTTAAATTAGATTTTGAGAAAATGCTGTTTCGTCCCCAGTTGGTTGGGCTAAGAAAGACTATTTAGCTTATAATTAAAAAATAAAATTGTGAAGTTCAAAAAACTAAAACAGCTAATAATTTAAGAAAAAATAAGGAATGCATTAAGTGAAATAAATGAGTACATTTATTTTATGAATATGTCACAGTTAAAAGAGTAAATAAATCAAAAATCTTGAAAAAAAAGTAGGATCTCTTTTTTTATTCCCTTTATAATGAAATACATGAGTCTTTTCTTTTTTTTCAATTGCAAACAATAAAAAAATAGTATAGCGTTAGAAGAGAAGAAAAATATTTTATGGAATTTATTGTAATAGGATACTTATTTATGCTAAATTGCATTTCAATATTATTAATGTTTCATTTTAAATTTGTTTATGGAAAACTACTGTTTCACTGACTTATATTTTGTTAGAATTATTGAGCTTATAGTTAAGAAAAAAAAATTATTATCAGTAACAGTTATTCGATAAAAAGAGAAAGAAATAAGTAAAGGAATATAGAGTAAGAATAAGAATAAAGTGTTAAAAAAAAAGCAGTATCTCTTTTTCATTCCCTTTATAATGGAATAATATAAAAATGCTTTAGTTTGTCTTCTTTTTTTTCATCACATCAAAAAATGAAATTGTTAAAAATTGCAACAAATTCGACGAATATTAGAATGTTAAAAAAAATGGAATATATAAGAATGTTTTAGTTTGTCTTTTCTTTTTCAATCACATCAAAAAATGAAATTGTTAAAAATTGCAACAAATTCAACAAAAATTTAGAATTTTCAATTCTAATGTTAAATATGTTCTACTACATGGATCTAAGACATGGCACTGCAATAAAAATAACTTGCGTATCAAGTGGTTCCATAAAATTTGTAATGCATAAATCCTTAGAAAAGCAAAACAGAAACCGATTGATCTGGAAATTAAAAAACATAAATGGAAATTGGTCCTGTTCTAAGTAAACTGAGAAATTTTCTTAAAATAAGTTTTTGATTGGAACCCTAAAGGCAATAGAAAAAGAGGAAGACCTAAAAATACTTGGTGCATAGAAAAGACATAGAGAGAGGCAAAATATCTGGCCACAAATAGAGTGAGATGGAAAACTATAGGATAGAAGCCTTATGCTCCTATTCAGAGTAAAAAGGAATATGCATGTATGTAAAAGATTGCGATGAGGGAAATCAATGGAATGTATTGTAAAATGATATTTATAAAAGATTTTAGTAGTTTTTGATTTTAAATTTGCTTATGGGAAAATGCTGTTGGTTCACATTTGGCGGGACTATGAAAGGACATTTTTAAAAAAATTAATTCTGTCAAGTTCAAAAAAATTAAGACAGCTACTAATTGAAGTGAAAATGTAAAAATGTAATAAAATCTCTCTGTATGAAGAACTCGTAAGCACCGTTAAAATTAGTCATTGTTATAATTTTTTGTTGCATGATTCAGAAGAAATTTTATTTTTTATTTTAAACCATATATAAATTCTAATTTGAGGTAACTTCATTTCAAATAATAATTATGCAAGACACAAATTAGAGATTAAAAAATTTCGGATGAAATTGCGGTAAAAAGTACCGGCACTTAAGTTACCGGTACTTTTTACAATATAATCCATTTTCACGGAACATGATACTGAACAAAAAAATCTTATATGCCTGATTTTTGAAGTAATATTTACTGTGTAAGCACAGAATCACTCTCATTAATATTACTGTAAAAATTACGGCATATTATAGATAAAAATGGATTTGGCAGTAAAATGGATTTTATGGATGATGCATCCTAAGTTCCGGTACTTCATACCGTAATTTGATTTGTAATTTTTTACAGTTTAGAAAAACAATCTTTTTAACAGATTATGACTAATGATTGATTAATAATATCTTGTAATTTAAAGCTTTTTATGAGTTTAAAGAGGAGAAAAAAATTTACAATTCCAAAGTTGAACATTTCAAGGAAATTTCTAAATGTGGAAGGAAATTGAGAAGAATTGGAAATTAAGTCCACTTAGTCAAAACTAAAAATATTAAGATTATCAAATTTTACACTAAATAAATTTCTTAACTCCGGTATCGGTGGCATTAGATAGGCAATGGATTTAGAGAAAGGAAGATAATCGATTTTACTTAAGGGTTTATTGACGTTATTAATTCAGTTGGATACATGCAGCTGAGATCATCGTCAGTAAATTGTGGCATTCGTCGATTCAGAAGCCAATAAAGTTCTACACACACGTGTGTCGTCACTCACAGGTATCCAATCAAATCTGATTTGAATCACTTGGTTAGTCATAACCACTTAACTTCTTCTCAAGTTGTAAGTACCCAATATAAAGATTTGTGAAAACTTTCTGAAAAATTTGTTAAAGGGAAATTTCCGAAGAATAATAGATAAAACTTTATGCTGAAAAATCAGCGATTAGCATCTAATCGTTTTGAAGGCGGAAACATACCAGTTGATTAGTTGTCAGGGGTGTTAGCTAGAAGATATATGTCATCCATTTTACCGCCGAGCCACCGCTCTTTATATGAGACCTGACCCCTGAGCCGCGATGAGGTGAACGGGGCTCGAATCCCAGTCGATACGAATTCCGCATCCGACTTGTACCGACCACAGTGTATCCTTAGTGGTAGACGGATCATGGGTTAGAGTCCCCTTGCAGTCAGGTTAAGTTCTCGTTGTCTTCCTCTCCATGCAACGCAAATGCGGGTTAGCTTCATCAAAAAAGTCCTCCACGAAGGCAAATTTCTTCCGATACTCGATCCAGGAGTTTCCTTGTCTTCTGGATTGTGTTCAAAATTACAAGGATACGGAGTTGAACATAAGTAGTGGTATACCCATGAAATTGAGTCGGCTGTTCAACGACTGTTATAAAATAAAATTTACACCCCTGATTGAGTTTTTTCGATTCGCCCTTGTTGGCTGCTTGCCAATTATCCATTTCATAAGCGGACTATCGAAATCCCCAAATTCTGGAAGCATAGTATTAATAAAAAAATAATAATAATTAAATAAGTATTTTGTTGAGCCAGTCATTGATTCAAATGATTCCTACAATATTATAACTTATTAAGAAATTGTTTATTAATTCTTACTCAACAATTATAATTTATTTGCAAATAATCACAAGCATGTTAGAAACAACTGCTGTATTAAAATCTTCGTCAAATTTTTTTTTTCTCATTAAAATAAAGTTTAAAAAAAAAATTAAAAATCATGTCAATAAAATTGTTAGTAAAATATTACTAAAATTTTCGCTGCACGAGCTTAAGATTTATATAATCCAATTAATCGTTCGGTGTACTGAATCCGAAAAGATAGCCTAAAATTTTTCATCTGTAACATGCCCACCCCAACCCTTAAATAAGGGACTTTTCCCCGTAATGATTATATTTAATGTTTTACAAAGTAAGGAAAATTAAGTACAAAATTCCTCTTTTTGTTTTTAAATTTGGATGGAATATTAAATAAAAAGGAACGTTGTTTGATGCTTCCATTTTCTTAAACAAGCATTTTGAACTGTGTCCATTTTAACGATCAATATCAATTTTTTAAACTTGTATTTTGAGCTGTGTCCATTTTCTAAAACACGCCATTTTCAGCTGTGCCCATTTTCTAAACACGCATTTCGAGCAGTGTCCATTTTCTTAAACACGTATTTTCAACTGTGTCCATTTTCGAATAAAAAGCCCATATACGCTTTTCTTGTTTCTTGGCGCCAGTGCTGTAAATTGCGCGTCAATATTCAGTCGCCAGCAGCTGATAAGTTTCTGTTTACGTTTGTTTTTAACAAGCGCTGTTACGCGTTATTTATTCTAATTTTTCTTCAGTTAAATATCAAAGTTTTTTTGAAAGTTTATAATTATTGTCCTCTTTGTTTGTTTAGTAGCTTTAAATGATCATCCCCTTAAAAACAAAAATGATGAATTTAATGATCATTGAAAAGTGTTGAACTACAAAGTTTAAGTTATACAAGTTGCTAATAGTTGCAGATGGCATTGTCGATAAAGAAAAGGAAAATGCCTAGAGAACTTACAGGTAAGATTTATATTTTTTCTCTATGACTTAATGACTGCACAAATCGCGAGAACAAAATAAATTCTAATGTTATTTATAAGTGTTGGTTTAAATAAAGAAACTATTCCACAGTTGAAGCCTCTTAAACTACCTTTAACTTAATATGAAATAAAGTATCATGAATTGAGTAATTTAAAAATATAATTTGAATTTTTATTTCATTTAATTAAAATTGAATTATAATTTAAATAAAAATATAATTTGAATTTTCAATGTAAGTTTATCGGATGTTTAAAAATCTATAATTTAAGTACTCTTATTAAATTATTAATTGCGCTCTTATTAAATTATTAATTCTCAAATTTGATATTAAAAATTAAATGAAAGAAATTAAGTACGATAATTTCGCTAGTGTTTATCTCAGTTGATTAATTACTTCTTTTTATTATTGACTAGCCGCCATAGGCGGCCAGCTGTCCGCCACGCTAAAGGTTTTCACAAATAAAGTTTTTTAAAACATAGCAGGAAATCTGAAGATTAGTGGACAATTAAAGTGTTCCTGTCCTGCAATTTTGTCTTCATATCCAGTTCTGCTGCAGATGTGTTATAGCTCTTGAGGATGTTTGAAGATGTAACTTTGCTATGGTAACCTAAGGCCTATGGTAACCCAACCTATAATATAACTATCAGGTGGAGACACGTTTTTTTTTTTTTTTTTTTTTTTTAAAGGCCTCAGAAATTGTAAAAACATACAAAAGTTGCTTTCGAAATCATCATTGGCCAATAGCTGAAAACCTCTTCCAATCTTCTTTGACGTTTCTCTGATACTTCTTTGGCTCTGGAATTGCTTGTCGAAATTCGGTCATGTTCCATACTTCTTTGACATTCCACAGACGTTTCTTGGGCCTTTCTTCTTCTTTGAGAATCTCTTAATATATTTTTCTTTGACAAAATACAAAGTTTTTTCGAAGGCGGTGCTGCCATGTCATTAATCGGGTTTTTAAGAAGTCAACGAATACTTTAGAACAACAATTACCATGAAAGCAAATCATGAAACTTCAATATTAAAATCTAAGTGCTTACCTGCAAACTGAAACTTTCAGAAAATAACTAATTACATTTAATAAAAACTGTTAAAATAAAGAATGGAAAAACCAAAGAGATCCAAGGTAAGTGTGATCGTTCCTTCAAAAACAATTAAATTCCTATTTTATATATTACATAGCTACAACGCTTAAGAAGAAAAAAAACTAAAATGCTAAATACATGAAAAGAACAC
>NC_092212.1:59465091-59530268 GCF_043381705.1 Parasteatoda tepidariorum | reverse complement strand
GGAGCCACGTAAGAGAATTATATATATTAGATCAGAAACACATCATTAAAAGGCAGAATGCTTTGGTGTTTTCAAAACAAAGCAAACGTTGCCACCGGCGGAAAAGAAATACAGCCAAAATTTGGGAGCCACGTAAGAGAATTATATATAATAGATTTATAACGTAATTATTGATGAATAAATTCATTAATCTTGACTAAATTTTCTGGTTGAATTTTGAATAACAAGAACAAAGTGCAAATATTATGTTTTCATGTAAACTAAAATTACAAGAAATTATAATTTTCAGAACAAAAATGCATTGTGATTAATTTTAATCATAATTTTAGATGAGTTTTTTTATCACAAAGCATAAATTGCATAGCTAAATGAATTACGTTATTTGGTTTACTAAATAAAAAACATTAAAAATTTTATCTGCAATGAGTAATAAAAAAATGAAACATCCTGATTAACTTTTAATCCTTATGATCGGATTTTCACGCACCAGGACTCATTCAAAATCTCATTACTTAAAGTTGAACATTTCAAATTCGATTTCTCAAGAAATATTTGACCGAATTCGCTCAAATTTCGTATTTTACAATTTAAATTCCCAATCTTTAAAATTATGTAAAAATTTGTGCACTTCATAATAAATTTTTTTTTAACTGATATTAAGTAAAATAATAAAAATAACTATAAATTGTTGAAAGTTATATTTAGAGTGAATTATTTTTAGTAAACAAATGTCAGAATTGCGTTCTAAAATGTATAACATTCGCTTAAAAGGTTCTTGAGATCCGGCAAAATACGCAAACAATAAAACTAACATTAAAAGGTCCAATCTTTCGACAGCTCTATGGACCAAACTCTTGGCCCCATATTTTGAAGGCCAGAAATCCAAATCCTTCAAAAAAAGGGTATATTGAAGGTACATTTTTGTTTCTGGTTTCCTAGTCGACATAAAATCGTCTGCATTATTTAACTTGAAAGATCGTCTGCACTAATCCATTGTTTTGGCATATTTGAGATTATTTCTTTAGAACATTACAAATGAGCCCAAGTATGTGAAGATCCGATCATTAGATCGAAAATCATTCAAGGTTTTCCGTTTTTTTCGCACTGTACGTACATACGTACGTAAACGCATTGTACGTTAATAAAAATATTGATCGTACATACACGCGCACATTGTATATATTTGTATTATTCAGACTAATTACATAACATTTTTATAGTACGTATACTGCAAAAAAGAAACAAAAATCCTGAATTACTTATGATCTAACGAATAGATCTTCACGTTCTAGAATCTATTCTTAATAGTTGAAGGCAATGACTTCAAATCTGTTAATTAACGCAGACGATATTTTAAGTTACGACATCAGACACAAAATCGTCTGAATTCGACGCAGTGTGGTCAGCGTGAGCTGGAAGCAGAGTTCGAATCTCCGCAATCGTTGAGATTTGAAACTTGGTCACCGCATTAGGAGAATAACTCACTATCCCCCTTAAGCCCTCGCAAATATATCAGGAGAATAGATTTTAAGTATCATTATTGCTATGCTTAAAAAATATCGGTGTTTTACAATACATCTCTCAGGTCCAATGGTCATAATTTATATCCAGTGACAAAGAGGTTACTTTTAGCAAGATGTGTCCAGTTATTAATGCCGGAATCGTAAAGAACAAGTTCCGTGAACTTGATAAATATTTTATAGCGTTTGCCCTGCATTTTTCAGATCTCAATTTTATTGAGTATTTCTAGGAGGCAACTTAATACGCCATCTATCATCAAGTGGTGGCTCCGGGGATAGAGCATTCGCCTTCCAATAAGGTGAACCGGGTTCGACTCCAAGCGATGACTGGTCGATACGAATTCCGCACCCAGTTCGCACGACCGCAGTACTGTCATAAAATATCCTCAGTGGTGGAAAGCTCGTGGGTTAGAGTTCCCTTGCCATTAGTCTAACCGTGAGAGGTTTACGTGGTTTTCCTCTCCATAACACGCAAATGCAGGTTAGTTCCATTAAAAAGTCCTCCACAAAGGCAAATTTCTCGTAATAATTGATGCAGGAGTTCCATTGTCTTCTGGATTGGGTTCAAAATTACAAGGCTACAGAGTTGCTCATTAATAGTCGTAAACCCAAAAAATTGGGTTGGCTGTTCAACGACGGTTATAAAATGTAAAGTAAAATAAACGTTTAATCTCACTGTTGAAAAGTGATATAGACATGATACAAACGACCGATAAAGGTGTGGTAGAGTTTAGAAAAAAAATTATGGATGATGTTGCCGGTCAAAAACGGGAACCAAATAATATTTTGAGGTGATGGTCATAATAAAAGGATTAATCAGTTTACTTCATGTGGCGTGCATTTCAATGTTAATACTATTCCAAATTTATAGTTATGTTAATTTCAGAAAATATTCCTGTTTTTAATTTTTTAAGAAGAAAAAAAACATTCACAAAAAAAGAAAAAAATTTTACCGACAGAAAATTAAACTGAATTCTGAAGAAAAAAAATCGGTTTGATAAATTCAGTAAAATGTTCACTCTTATAAGTATTTCATGGTAAAATTTAATCAAAAATAATTTAATCAGACTGAATATTACACAGTACTTTAAAAATGAAAAATAATTACTCAAACATTTATACAATTTTAAAGGAATTGCAACCAACTATATATTGTAATTCTTTTTCAAGTGATACAATTTAAGCATTTCGCAAAATTTTCAATTAAAAACGAAGGAACAAACTAGCAACAAGTAGCAGAAATACATATTTACATTGTCTCCGTTTTTTAATTAAATTCGAAACGTCATTTGAAATTATAAAATGCAACAGCGAAATTTATAAAATATCTCTCGCCTTGGAATAATTAAATATATATTCCAACAGGATCCCGTTACTTATGCAAATTTAGACAACTTGGAAAGGGTGGAAAACAAGAAATTTTTAAGAATATTAATTACTACAGAGGCCTTGCATTTCAGCGATGCAAGTGAATAGAAGACGACTTTAAAAGATTTGGCTTCTTTCGGAATGAAAAGAAAGGTAACAAGGGGGGCTCTCTTGACTCCAGTTTTTCGAAAAGAACTACTGAAAGTAAAAACATCTTAATCATGTAAACATTTATTCCAAAAGTTTGAGACGGTAAAGATACAGAACTTTCTTTAAGGAATTTTCTTTCATGAAATAACATTTTTCTTTCTTTTTTTGGAATTTTCGATAAGAGATAAAAATTTTATCGTCTTAAAACAAAGATGTTTATTATTCAAAGAAATAAATATTTTATTAAATATAACTTTTTTTTTAAAGTTGTTTTTTGTCAAGAAAAGAGCAACAGGGAAGAAGTGTTAGGGAAAGAAACATTTTTAAAGAAATATAAATATATATATTTTTTAGTATAGTAAAAAATAACGAATAGTAAATTTAAAAAAAAAAATTATTTTTATGATTTTAACAGGTAATGGGGAGGTGATTTCAAATATGCTAATTGGGTATAATATGAAAAAAACACAACTACTTCGATTTAGTAGGAACAACATATGACGCAATGCTAAACGAATGGAATTTAGTTGTTGTTTATTTAGTTATTGTTATTAGTAGTTGTTGTTATTTGTTTTAGTTGTTGTTGTTNTTTTAAGAAACTATGTTCAAATGTTTTAGTATTGCAATGTCATTAGTTGTTACCACTGTTCATGTTCGTTAGTTACTACCACTGAGGAAAATTATAGCTTAATATTGTTCATGGGTTAAATTTAGTAGGAACAACACAACCTGTGACGTAGGCTATATTATACCCAATTGCAATGTGCAGACGATATTTTAAGTTGCAAAATCATGCACAAAAACGTACTTTCTCTGAATAAACATACCGTTTTTTCGTCTAATTGATTAGACGCCGTTATTGCGCATTTCCAATTCTGTGAATAAAATTAGAGGACCAGGGAAAAATGAAAAAAAAAAAAAAGAAAAAACTACGAAAACAAAATTCCTTTCCATCGAGTCACCAGGAGCCATTGAACTGACTTCTATCTTTTTCTTACCCTTACAAAGCATAAGTATTTTTGTACAACTATAACTAAAAAAATATTTAAGTGATCTCAAAATAAACAAACATATTTAAATTCAGCGGCAATCTATTTAAAAGTACGTTTGGCATCAAGATTTTATAATACATTTGGCGCTTTATCTTTGTAAGCATGTGGTAACTATGTTGGCCATAACTATCTCTTAAAACGCCGTAATGCTGGAAATAAGTCTGTAATAGTTTTTCCTTCAGACACTACAATCCTGGAAATATGTATCCTTAAAACACTGCAATGCGGGAAATAAGTATGTAATAGTTTTTCCTCGAGACACTACAATGCCGAAAATTTGTATTCTTAAAACACTGCAATGCTGGAAATATTCATGCAATAGTTTTTCCTTGTGATACTACAATGCTGGAAATGTGTATCCTTAAAACACTGCAATGCTGGAAATATATAAACAATAGTTTTTCATTGAGATACCACAGTGCTGGAAATAAGTATCCTTAAAACACTGCAATGCGGGAAATATGTATACAATAGTTTTTCCTCGAGACACTACAATGCAAGAAATATGTATAATTAAAACACTGCAATGCTGGAAATATGTTTGCAATGGTTTTTCCTTGAGATACCCCAATGCTGGAACTATGTATCCTTAAAACACTGCAATGCTGGAAATATGTATACAATAGTTTTTCCTTGAGTCACTAAAAAGCTGGAAATATATATCCTTAAAACACTGTAATGCTGGAAATATGTGTCCTATCCTTAAAACTATGCAATGTTAGAAATACGTATGCAATAGTTATTCTTTAAAAATTTGCAATATTGGAAATGTGAATGCAACAATTGTGTCTTAAAACATCACAATGATGGAAGTACATTGATATTGCACAATAATCAATGTTAGAAACATATTTTTGTTCTGAAAATATGTCATTCTGCACTGTAGTCAAAGATGGAAACATGTTATAATGCTAAGAAAATGCCAGATCAATATCTGAACTAATATGTAATGCTGAAAAGATGGCAGATCGTGCCAGACAGTCACTGTTGGAAACATGTTGCATTACAATGGAGAAAATGGTTGATGAGATAGTGCTCAAATAATCATTGTTTAGAAGATGCTAAGAATATGCCAAATCGTGCCCGATAGTCACTGTTGGAAACACGTTTCATTACGATGGAAAAAATGATAGATACTAGATGAGATAGTGCTCGAATAATCATTGTTTAGAAGACAATGATAAGAATATGCCAGATCGTGCCCGATAGTCACAGTTGGAAACACATTACATTACAGTGCTGAAAATGATAGATACTAGATGAGATAGTGCTAGAATAATCATTGTTTAGAAGATAATATAATGCCAACAATATGCCAGATCGTGCCCGATAGTCACAGTTGAAAACACATTACATTACAGTGCTGAAAATGATAGATACTAGATGGGGTAGTGCTTAAATAATCATTATTTAGAAGATAATATAATGCCAACAATATGTCAGATCGTGCCCGATAGTCACAGTTGGAAGCACATTACATTACAGTGCTGAAAATGATAGATACTATACTAGATGGGATAGTGCTTAAATAATCATTATTTAGAAGATAATATAATGCCAACAATATGTCAGATCGTGCCCGATAGTCACAGTTGGAAGCACATTGCATTAGAATGCTGAAAATGATAGATGATATAGTGCTCAAATATTCATTGCTTAGAAGACAATGTATTGCTAATAGTATGTCAGATAATAATTTGAATTCAGATTTGATTTTCAAAATATGTCAGACAATGCACAACAGCCATTACTAGGACTAGAAACAAAGCTATGTTAGAAAGCTAGAGCAAAAAGTGTGTAACTATGTATAGAGCAATATTCTGATTTTGAAACAGATAAAGTTATCTTTTCCAAATAGTATAGCTATAAAATATATAAATATTCCCACTTGGGGTAAAGATAAAACGCTCCCCTGAAGACAACCAACACGAGCGTAATTAAAACGACAGCTAGTCTCAACAGGTAAGTCAAATCTATTTAAATGATATATCGCCCAACATTGTGAAAATATTTGTTTAACTGTGTCGTTAATGAATATTCGAAATGATTAAAGCAACAGCTTTGATATGGGCTTTTAAAATATTTCTAACGTAGTTTCAAATTACGAAACGAGTCAAGTATAACTGAAACTAAATGTATTGAAAAAGAATTTCTCGTCAAATTGTTTTGAATTCATTATTGGAACAGATGGAAACTTGGCAATACGAATCATAATGATCTCAAGGGGAGCTAGAGTTGATATAGACAAAATGTATAAAATTGCGACGTCGATAGTGGGTTGGATGAAATGATAATTTTCTGTTCTGATTCGAATGATAAGAATTTTGACTTTTAAAGTTTGAAAAGCACTAGCTAATTTATAAACTGTTTACTTAGAGAAATTAGAATTAAATTGCTGTAATTTGAGTCGGGAACTAAAACTAGAAACTAATTAGATTCGTTGAGAATTAAATTTTGGAAAGATGAAATAACTTCACTAATGAGAGAGTGATAAAGTTTCTAAAACTGATTTGCACTGTATTAAGCTTAGAATGAGTTTAGATAAACATGAATGTAGAATCTTCGAAATTTGGCTGAAATAAAAGTATAGAGACTGCCAGTCAATGGCTATTTAAACAGTTTTTTTTTTGAAAAGTTTCCGACATAAAAGAAAATAATATTACATTTTCAAAGAAAAAAAATCCTTCTTTTAATACAATATATGGCAAATAAGAAATAAATTGGCAACTTTTTTTTGCAACCCATACGCATATTTTAGAATAGCGTATTTAGAATGGAGTATAAGCATTTTTTAGAATACAATAATCTAATATATATAATTCTCTTACGTGGCTCCCAAATTTTGGCTGTATTTCTTTTCCGCCGGTGGCAACGTTTGCTTAATTTTGTTTACGTTACTATTTCTCTTATACGGCGACAAAAAAAAAGCTTCATTACAACTCCCCGAATGGCAACGCTAGAAAATCGACCAATGATTGCTGCTAAAAATGTCACATGACAAATCTAGCTGAGGTGGCTCAACATATAGCGCTTTTAAAAACGGAAACTGAAATAACCAGAGAGCATCAGCTGCGGCAATCTCATACCATTAAGCTAGGCAGAAGTGAGTAGTCTTTGTCGATAAATCTCTATTTTAGTATTTTGTCGAAAGCGCTTTTTTTCACGAATTTTATATATTACGAATTTATTTGACGATTTTTGATTTATATCACGAATTATACTATAGCACATTTCTAATAGGTTTAACGAATTACATGTCATTTATTTGAATTCAAATTTATTTTAATGACTTAGTATTTACTAAAAAGATGAATTTTTTAAAAAAAAGTTTTTACATGGATTTGAATGATTGTTTTGAATTCTTAGAATTTTGTGCATTTGTAATGTACCTAAGTTAGTTGAGAGCGAAGCGAGCTTGGTTTGCGAAGCAAATCACATAAGATTGCGTAGCAATTTTCGGGGGTTGGCGAGCGTTAGCGAGCAGGGGCGCAGCCCACTAGTATATTCTATATTATAATGCTTGTTCAGAGGCTTTTTTTCCTGTCTAACCGAGCTCAGTTGTCGAAGGATTAAAGATGATGAGGGAAAATTCTAAATATACTTTTAATTCGTTCTATTTTATATTCACAAAAAAGCTGATTGTCAATATTGTCTATTCTGAAAAATGTTGGCATACAATAATCCAGTCACAATTTAAGATACAAGATGTGGTATTTTAGATTCTCTATAAATTTTTTCTGATAAAATCATACCAATGCGATTTTGTAATCAGTGTAATTATCTGTTTTAGTATTCGTTTTGACATTTTTTGTCTGCTTGTTGATTGTAATTGATTGTAATTGTAGTTGATTGACGTAATTGATTTTAAAGTTTATTTTTGAAAAATCTAAATAGGTTTTCCTTGAAACTGTAGTAAAATTAAATTTTAAAAAAATCTGAAAATTGACAAATGTTTAGTTTTAAATGTCTTACTCAAAAAATCACGTAATTTTATTGCTTTTCAAAATCTATAGAAGTTCTAAAAAGTAGTATTTCTTCTAATGAGAAACTTTTCCTAATCTCAAACGAATCGTGTTGCGAAGTATAGTGCTGAACTGTCGAATGACAATATATCACAAAAAGTTTGTAATTGCAAAAAAGCATTTAAAAAAAAATGAAAATCAAGAAAGTTCAGGAAAACCTACAGAAAAATAATAAAGATTTAATAAAAAACGATATTTTAGTAAGAAAATATTTTTTTAAAAAGTACTTTCAGAAGATACCCCAAGAAAAAAGAAGTGTGGTCAAAACACCAAAAGGCTTGATAAATTTTACCAATACACTTTGGTTATGATTTTTGGTAAAATTAACAATAAAATATGGTTTTATAAAATGGGATAAAATTTGGTAAATGTTGTAAAATTTAGTTAAAATCACCAAATTACAAAATTAAATTGCAGAAATTTAAAATTACCGAATAGTAAAATAAATGACAGTTCTGGAGAACTTTTTGGTAATTTTATCATGATACCTTACAGCATGGCATTAGAAACATTTTATTAAATGTCCTTTTCTGTTTCGTATTTCTCACTAAATGTGTATTAATCAGAATTATAAGTTGGAAAAACAAAAATTCTGATAAGCCGTTACCATATGAACCGAAAAATATTCACAATTACCATAAATCACGATTACCAAGCAGTAAATAAGTTGCAATCAGTGTAAGCTTCAGTGTAGATGCTTTCAGTGTAAGCTTTGTGTTAAACTGTGCTGAGTCAGGAGATGTATATAAAATATTGAATGCCAAGTTGTAAAACATTAATTAAAAATTAACTTTTTCGCACTTTTATAAAATAATCATTTTAATTAAAATAATCATTTAAAATAACCATTTAAAATAATCATCTAAGAGCATTCAGCCAGTTTTTTTAGAAGCCAAGAATTAATTGCAATTTAACCAAAATTATTAAGTCGATAGAATTGAAAAACAATAAAAAGTTTTGGAATCTTTGTTTTAAAATCAGTTCATGGTTCGAAACAAAAATGGTAGCCCAGCGATCAAGGAGTTGAACCTCCTTGTAACATAAATATAATATCAAATTATTAAATAATATAATTGATACTATAAAAAATTATACAATATACATTATTTAATAAAATGTACTAATTTCTAAATTAATAAGCAATAGATATCAAAATTTGATTGCTCATGGGCTTCCGTAGTATTAAAATTAATCGTAATTTTCATAACTAATTTTCTAATTTTGTTTAATCTTTTTTTTTAGCTAGTCTAATCTCTAATAAAAATAGAGGGTAGCACAATAATTTCTAAATCATAACTTGAAACGATTCTGCAATGTTTGGGAGACATTTCAAGAACGTATATGAAACGTTTTATGCTTAGCAGTAAAACGTATGCTTCCAGGTTTTAGTAAATTCTTACGCTTCAATATAAATAAATAGAAAAAATATTGAAGATTTAAAATGTTTTTGTATATTGCAATGTATTAAGGGATTGTAAATGTTTCTGTTTTAAGGGATTGTTCTACTTTTACATGAAACAGTTTGTTACATTGTGCATAATAATACAAAAAAGCAAAATCTTTGTTTTATTGAAATGTATTAATCTGATACCTTTTTTCAGTATAATGTCAAATAATACAACTGAGCCGCGATGGCTCAGGGGACAGAGTGTTCGAATGAGCGTTCTAATGTGGTGAACCGGGGTTCGATTCCGGGGATGGCTGGTCGATACGAATTCCGCATCCGGCTTGCAATGAACCCCAGGGTACTGACGTGAAATATGCTCAGTGGTAGACGGATCATGGGTTAGAATCCCTTTACCGTCAGGCAAACCGTGGGAGGTTCTCGCGGTCTTCCTCTCCATGTAACGCAAATGGGGGTTAGTTCCATCAAAAAGTCTTCCACGAAGGTAAATTTCTCCCTATACTTAATCCAGGAGTTCCCTTGTCTTCTGGATTGGATTCAAAATTACAAGACTACGGAGTTGAACATTAGTAGTCGTGAATCCAAAAATTGGGTCGGCTGTTCAACGACGGTTATAAAAAAAATATTAATACAACTGGTTTTGCTACTTATCTGCCTATTTTATTTCAAAATTATAGCACGCTTAATTTAAGTCTTAATACCAAAAAAAAAAAAAAATAGTTAATAATAAAAAATATTAAAATCTAGCAATAAATTTAAAAAAATATTAAAATAATCATTATATTTTTGATATCTTTTGATGAGAAACACTTCAAAGGGAGAAAATGAATTATGAAAATATTCCATCGAGAATTCATTCTTTATTTCTTTTCGCTTTTGCATTACACGTATTCAATTTCTAGTTTCTGACGACATGTAAGGAAATACACATTTGTTTAACCATTTATTCTAAAAATTTGAAGAATGAATAAGCATTGTTCTTTTCGTTCCATTACATTTTCAGAAATATTTTCCAATGTTTATCTTTTTTGATAAATATCTGAATAAGCAAAAGATTAATGAAAAAAAATACGTCTTTTATTCATCTAATAAAGTTTCATGCGCTCAAATGTCAATTTCCTCAACTGAATACAAATTGTCTCTGAATAAATTGATTCAGTTCAAGCCCTTCGGGATTTTAATAGTTAAAATTGTTATTGTATTGTTGACGTTAATTAATCGATCCGTAATTTAACTAATTAGCACTTATAAACGCAATATAATAATCCCAATTCGTTATGTAATTGTCATTCTGAATCTCACGTATTTCACTTCACGTTTCATTTTTGATCCTTGACCTTTGAACTTGCTGAAATAATGAATTGGGTATACTATGACCTACGTCACAGGCCGTGTTATTCCTACGTATTTCAGTTCATCTTACATTTTTGTTCCTTGACCTTTGAACTTGCTGAAATGATGAATTGGGTATACTATGACCTACGTCACTGGCCGTGTTATTCCTACGTATTTCAGTTCATCTTACGTTTTTGTTCCCTGACCTTTGAACTTGCTGAAATGATGAATTGGGTACACTATAACCTACGTCACAAGCCGTGTTATTCCTACGTATTTCAGTTCATCTTACGTTTTTGTTCCTTGACCTTTGAATTTGCTGAAATGATGAATTGGGTATACTATAACCTACGTCACAAGCCGTGTTATTCCTAGGTATTTCAGTTTATGTTACATTTTTGTTCCTTGACCTTTGAACTTGCTGAAATGATGAATTGGGTATACTATAACCTACGTCACAAGCCGTGTTATTCCTAGGTATTTCAGTTTATGTTACATTTTTGTTCCTTGACCTTTGAACTTGCTGAAATGATGAATTGGGTATACTATAACCTACGTCACAAGCCGTGTTATTCCTAGGTATTTCAGTTTATGTTACATTTTTGTTCCTTGACCTTTGAACTTGCTGAAATGATGAATTGGGTATACTATAACCTACGCCACAAGCCGTGTTATTCCTATGTATTTCAGTTTATGTTACATTTTTGTTTCTTGACCTTTGAACTTGCTGAAATGATGAATTGGGTATACTATAACCTACGTCACAAGCCGTGTTATTCCTACGTATTTCAGTTTATGTTACATTTTTGTTCCTTGACCTTTGAACTTTCTGAAATGATGAATTGGGTATACTATAACCTACGTCACAAGCCGTGTTATTCCTAGGTATTTCAGTTATGTTACATTTTTGTTCTTTGACCTTTGAACTTGCTGAAATGATGAATTGGGTATATTATAACCTACGTCACAAGCCGTGTTATTCCTATGTATTTCAGTTCATCTTACATTTTTGTTCCTTGACCTTTGAACTTGCTGAAATGATGAATTGAGTATACTATAACCTACGCCACAGACCGTGTTATTCCTACGTATTTCAGTTCATCTTACATTTTCGTTCCTTGACCTTTGAGCTTGCTGAAATGATGAATTGGGTATACTATAACCTACGTCACAGACCGTGTTACTCCCACTAAATTTAACCCTGTAAATGGCATTTTCAGCAAGCCTGACTTCTAGCAACAAATAAGCATTAAACTAAATGTGTTGTTACACATCGCCAGGTTGGAACTGTATTAGTCTAGTTCTTTTTTAGATAATTCATTTTGTTGTTTTATCTAAGTTTACGTATTTAGTAAGCATATTTAAAACTCAATTTATTAATAAAACTAAAAGATAAATGCTATTCCAAGTAAAATTTTCGAATTAGAAGTAGCTGTGTTTCTTTCATATTACACGCACCTAATTGTATTCATTAAAGCATAGAACACAGTAGATAAGTGTGTCAACATTTATTAAAAAATTTTTTTCAAGCCATTCTGGCGCCATCTATCAATGAATATTAAAGTTGAGACAAAAAATAAAACATTTCTATTTCTCAAAAATGTTTCTAAATACACAACAAAACTTTTATATTTTTAAACACTTTGCTTCGAAATTTCTAAAAGCTTAAGTAAACTATATTTTGATGAATAATTTTTTTTTTATTATGAAAATTATGCTGTGTATAAGAATGCTTTGCTGTTACATAAGGTTGCATTGAAATTCAATCTATATGCACGGAGAAAATATAATTCTAGTAAAAGTTTCGTACTGTACGGTAATGACATTTCTGGTAAAAAAACAAACAACATAATTCTGGTTCATGAAACCAATATATACGGTAGTTAAATCATTCATTTAGTAATTTTTCCGTTTATATTATAACAATTAACTGGACATTCAAGTTTTTGAAATTATAGTTCTTATCACGGCAAATTTAGTAAAAAATACAAAACTGAAAAGTAAATTTAACCAAATAAATGGTTTTTATACCATGCTCCAAAGTATCATGATAAAATTACTGAATTTTTTATGCTAACCACATTTTATTACGTAAAACTATATATTGTATTGTTAATATTACCAAAATCATTACAAAAGCGCTTCGGTAAAAATTACAGAGCTTTTTGATGTTCCCATAGAGCGGTAAATTTTACAATATTCAGGTAATTTTGCCAATATATTTTTTTTCCCTGTGTAGAAATCTTGTAGAAATCCCTGTGTAGAAATCCCTGTGTACTTACAAATGAAAAACAAACTAAGAACAAGTACAAAAAATACAAATAACAAGTACAACGAATACAGTTAGAACACAATTTCCCTTTTATTAAGATCAATTCCATTTCAAAGAGAGTCTATATCTAATCTTAAATTTACCAACTAATGTCAGCTAAATTTGCCAACTAACTGTAGACGATATTTTAAGTTATAAAATAGAAAACTAAATGAAGTTTCTCTGAATTCTTTTTCTTTGAAAGGATTTTTACAATAGTTTGGTCAGGATAGGAATCTGAAATTATGCCTCCTACATTAATTTAACTTTTTAGTTACCAAATCTGAAAACTTTTGCATGCAGATATAAAACTTTTTAAACCAAAAATAAATTTTTACTAAATATATATACATATTTTATTGAATATTATATTTTATGACGATAGAAAAAGTTGTATTAAGAGATCTATAATTTTTAAAACATTTTGAACTATTTACTTTAAATGAAGAAAAAAATCCAAAATTTAAACTAAATCTATCGAACACAAAGTTTTTGAAAAAGAAATTTCCAAAAATGACGCATTTTTAAATTTTCATTTCCCAAGAACTATTCGCCTAATTCCATTCAAATTTCATTAAAAATAGTTTTTTGAATCTTTAAAATTGCTTCTTAAAAGGCGAATATTCCAGCATTCGATCAAAAGTTATACCGAATTTCTACTTTTTATTTTGCTTACACTGTTTGAATTTTCATTCTAAATATACGGTAAAATAACCAGCAACAGTCTGTCCACCCGATTAACCATAAAGTTAACGGTAAAGAAAAATTTTCACCTTTACAGTGTTGAAACCGTTTACAACTATTAGAGTTCAAAAGTCATTAATGCAAACATTAAACCTGAATGGTTGAAAACCGTACAGGTATCCATTCATTCAACTAGCATGGTTTCATTCAACCATTTGCAACTTTCAACCATTTACATTTACAACTAGCATGGTTTCAACCATTTACAACTAGCATGGTTTCAAAATCGTAAAATAGTAATATAATTGCACATTGGAGCGAGGCTTTTCGTTAGGTAATGGAGATAAAGGAGTTAGATTGTGGTTGAGTTGTGTGATGTAAAATATGTGGAAAGTGATTTAGTTAGTTTGTCTTGTTCTTTCACCTATCGTAAGAGACGGGAAACATTAGACTTTTTTTGGGGTTAGGCAGCTTTAATGCCATCTATGCTTGAATGGGAGTATCGTATTGTAATAGTCCAGAGTCACAAATTGGGGAGTACAAGACACTGGAAGCTCTTCGTGTGCTGAACGGAATGGAGAAAACATTGTGTTGGGATTCGAACTTCCATTCCATCGGCCATGAGACAGATAGATAAGCTCTCTTGGCTATGATATGGACCCAACTGCAAAGAGCTGAGTAGCTTCACTAGGTTGCCATATTTCGCGCAATAAAATTCTGTTGTTTAACCGCATTAGGCGAAATCAGTTAATAAACGGTTTTTCTCACAGTTAGAAGTTTGAATACCATCTTATTTATGGCCATTTAGCGGTTTTTTATGAATACAGTTAAATAACATTTAAAAAATAGTTATTTAGCCAATTTTTTCCCGAGGAATTTCTGACAGTGTTCTTTACATCTCACTATCTTTCTATCTGTAGGATTTCGAATATTGCATCGAGAAATATGTAAATTTGTGTATGTTTGTGAATTTCATCTATGTTTTTTTTTGAAAATTAATATTTATAACAGGATCCTTCTGGTATTTGAATAAAATAATAGTATTTTTATAGAATAAAAAAGGTGAGACAAAATGTGACTTTTACTCTCTATTCGAGTTAAAAAGATCGATAGCTCCTAAAAATAAAGATTTAAACCTAAGAATAGCCAGTCAAGTGACGTATTTGATAAGGTAACTGCCACATCCTTCACATAAGTGTTTCTTCAAAGAGGAGAAATCCCCCCCTCCGTTTGATTTAAGACCATCTCACCTCTACAATTCATTCCCCTTTTTAGATAATAATTTCTTTAACAACAAAAAATTATGTCCGCGTGTATTTGTTTAAAATACGTCAGAAGCTTGAACTGGGGTAACAGAAAAATTGAATTTAAACAGGCCTTCGTATAATTAGCTTTCATTTTTATTTTATATATGAATTATTACCACGCTCAGGGCTGTAGTGAGCGATAGATTTTAGGGGGAGGGGGAGCGAAATACAAAACTATTCGACTGAAATTCGCTTTAAATACAATTAATGGACCGTAGAGAGCGATAGATTTCAGGGGGAGGGGGAGCGAAATGCAAAATTATTCGACTCAAATTCGCTTTAAATACAATTAATGGGCCGTAGTGAGCTATAGATTTTAGGGGGAGGGGGAGAAAATTCCAAATTATTCGACTCAAATTCGCTTTAAATACAATTAATGGTCAATTTAAAAAATCTCCTAGATTTTTAATTATTTCAAATTTTATATTTTATAATTTTATATTTTTTTAATAATTCATTTAAAATGATATATTACTATTGGTAATTTTAAAAAAATTGGTTTGAAACTCTCAAGTTTTCCCTTGTAAACTTCGAACATATCTGCGTAAAAATAGTACTTCAATAAAATGAACAAAACATGATATAAAAGAATTACATTTATAGTTAAAAAAAACACCTTGTTCTTTCAATTAATCAAAAATCAATGTGATTTGAAGAATTAAAGTTAAAGGAGGGGGAAGAAATGTTTTTAGTCATGGCGCTGTTTAGTTATGCGTTGACAAAAAACTGATAAATTTTCAAAAAACAATTTCGTAAAAACGCAAAATCAAATTTATACAGAAATGCTTGCGCTCATCAGTCCAATCAAAAGCAAAAAATTCATGACACACACAAAAAAAAAAAGTTGATTACAATATAGACCTAGGTAGAGGAAAAAATAATAATTGTTAAATATTTTCATCTGAGGCCAATTAGCCATATGAAAAATCTATCGATTTACCTATTGATAGGCTGACTTTTGTTTTTAAATAATGCAGCTGTGACAAAAGAAAAGCAAAAAGAAAAAAAATATCGAAAAAACAAACTTTTCAAGTGAACTGAAAAATAAATAAAACAATTTCATCTATGTCACACCGAAACCAAAGTGAGCCATTATTACATTTAAAAAGAGAAATTTTTTGTTCTTCTTCTTTTTAGTTTATTTGACTTTTTTTTAAAAAACAATTAAGTAAATAATAATTTCATCGTAGTTTGGACAAGAAAACAGTCAATAACAAATTGAAATTTGAGATAAATCAAAGGCCTATCAACGTTTTTTTCTTCACATTTATGCTTCAAACAAGCCAGCAAAGTAAAAGCTTACTATCAGAGATTATTCATTCTAAGATAATTTTAGTTTTACGTAATTCTTAAAATCCGTTACTAGTTTTAAATCTGTAACCATAGAAAAAATGTCATTGTTAAATTGAGCTTTCGAAAAGAACAATTTAAGCAAGTTAAATAGGAATCGAAAAAATAATCATCTAATTTAAACAATAAATACAATATCTATTCAAACATTCGGAGGGCTTGCGAATGTTCCATACATCCATATTTATAAGTCTAACTCAGTGTCAAAAGCAGAAACGTATCACTGAAAAGACACACGCCAGCCTTCACGAAAACTGGGGCGCAGCGGGTGGGGACGCCCTATTACTTAACTCTTCAAAACTCTTTCCCCCCCACGCAATAGAAGCTTTCCACCGTAATTGATCATCAAATTCAGTTGACGTTTCGAGTTGTATTGTGTTAAGGTTCCCTGGAACTTGTATTGCAATTTGCATAATTTAGCTCATTTTTTAGAAGTGGGCCAGGAGTATAGAAGTTTTTTTCTCTGTGCGCTCTCATGGCGAAAGGGGAAATTTTTTGTATGGCATGCACATTTCCCAGATGGTGCGAACGTAAATAGATTATTCATGAGTTCTCGCACGTGGATTTTAATTCGATTTTGAGATTTGATTTTGCTTTGTTTACTTCACTTCATAGATATCCGTGAGCAGACGATTTTTTTAAAAATAAATTTTAGGAAGTGGCAGACGATAGTAAAACCGTTTTATGCGAAGAATAGTTAGCTTTTAAAAGTGTTCTATATATTTTAATTTTAAATTCTTCTTACATGTGAATTTTAATAATTGAATAAATTAAACTTTTACAGAAACGGTATGCTTTTTTTTAAAAAAAATCATGCAAAATATATAATTCATAAGTTTTTACACTTAGAATTTAATTCATTTTGAGATTTTATTTAGTTTAGTTTTCTTTTTTATGATTCTCAAATTTATAGCAGACGATTTTTTTTCTTCAAAAATATTAGGAAATGGAAAACAATATAAGATGCCTAGGCTTATCTAAAAGAATGGGATACCTGCAAGTGACGTAGTGTGGGTATCTCGATCCTGATTGGTTATTGAAACGTGTGCTTTTGTTTACGCTAGCAACTGTTCTTTTTATTCTACTTCGAGGAGGCCAAGCCTGTCAAGTACCAATTCTCTTAAGTAACGCAGCCTATAATCGTTCACAAATATTTCAATTCTACCACTATATAATAACACAAAGACAGGCACGAAGCCATGTAGAACACAAACAAACTTATTATGCTTCGAAGTTGCCAGGTACACAAAACAAAAATATATAACAGTTACAATTAAATACATGAACGAATAATAAATTACAGTTAAGTAAAAGAAGTAGACTAGAAAGAATTATATTTCAACAAATTTGATTTGCTATACGGCTTTCGATTTAATCAACTCAAAGTTAATTAATATTTTAAGTTATGTAGAGAGACTTAGCTCAACTTTAATACTCCATATTGCTGATGAAGATTAGCTGGTGCTGACGTCACAGGTCACATGCATGGGTATTGGTTGTCTTCTTCTTCTTGGAGTGCAAGTACCCAATTTTGGGTATCAATAGCAATCCAGAGAATTCAACTTTCAAATTTCAGATTTGTGAGTTTTAATAATTAAATAAAATAATTTTTTTTCTAAAAGGATTTGTTTTTCAAAAGGTTTTAATGTAAAATTTATAACTGAAGCCTGTTTATGAGCAAAGTTTAAATCAACTTTGAGATTTTACTTTGTTTTGTTTACATTTTATATTTCTCTTATTAATATCAGCTCAATAAACAGATGATTATGTTTTCGAAAACTGCAGAAATTTTCCATGCATCTTTGACAAAAATGAGAAAATATTAAAAAATCAACAGTAGTGTATAGTATATGTAAATGTATAGTAGTTTATCAATAGTAGTAACTTCGAATGTATTTTAATAATTAGAAATGAATTAAACGTTTGATAATATTATTCTCTATATATCCTCTCTTTTTTTAAATACTTTCATTAAAATTATCTATATGAGTTTCATGATTTATTTTCCTTCTTTCATTTCTTATTTTTAATATTTTTGCTATATATATGGTATACGTGTATTTGACTTTAGTTTGCCTAAATGTTACAAAATAGCAGTTTGTATTAGAAATGCTTCTGAAAGGTATGAAACCATTTTTTTAAGAATGTAAATTTTCTAGCATAAAAAACAGAGTTTTATTTTTAAAGCGTGTTAATTAATAAAAAGAACCGATAAATGTAACTTAAAAAAATTTTTGATAATTATAAAATAATAGTCAAAAACTTTTAAAGTTTATTTGGATTTAAAAAGAATTTTTAATTAGAACTTTAATTATGTTTCTTTACACTCCCATTAACCGAAACAGTTCTTCAAACTAATCTTAATTTTTTTCTTACATTTCAATTACAGAAAAACAAAACAAAAGACGCTTATGGAAATAAAATCAAAGTTCAGACACTATATACTTTTCTTGAATTAAACTTGTCATCCTTGAACTTTAAAATTAAACTTAAAACATACGTTTTGAGATAGAAATTCGTTAAAATTACATTAAAAAGTTTACTTAACTAAAATCAAACGACTCCAAAAATTTTTTTTATTCTTTTATTTAAGAAAATAGTTAAAACTATAATTGAGATTTTTATATAAATGACAAGATTATTTGTAAAGTCGCTTGCTTGAAAAATTGATAACTTTCACTAATTCTTGAATTTTTTTTTAATATGACAAGGTGTATTAAAACGATTTTCTTTTAGAGATAATAGTTTTGCGTAGAAGCAGTTAAGATATCAGTTATTCCCAGCATAGAATAATCCCATTTTTGCATTTCCAAGTTTAAAAAAAAAAAAAAAATTGCTGCACCCGCATAGTATCGTGGTAGTTTATATTTTAAGTTGAGTAAAATTTTAGATTAATGAGCAAAGCATAGTGAGGGATTTTTAGTGGGTTAGTATAGTACTTTAATGTGGTTGATGCTACATTTACAACAGTAAAGCTTGTGGCAGCAAACGAATTGCTATGTGGTTGTATTAGGCGAATGTTATTATGTTGCAAACATATCAATTTGTTCCCAAGAAATATTACCGGAAGTAAAAATAGTAGCTTTTAATTATTTATACTTCACGCTTGTAGTTTTGAAATCAGAAAATCGTTAATTACCAGCACATTTTGAGAAGATAATAGTTAACTCTACGTGGAGCGCATAGCAAAAAGAAATTGCAAAAAAAGCATTTTGGCATCAGTAATGGTTTTAAGGTACCCGTTAATAGGTACTCCTTATTTGTACTATTGTTACTAGACAGAAGTTTAATCTATGGATAACATACTTTACAGTTTTTAACGAATGTTTTGTGTCTTATGTAAAACAAGTGCAATCTCATTCAAATCATAAATACCTATACAATTTTTTGAATAAAATTTAAATTAATGCTATTTTGTCTCTTACTGTTCTTCTAATAATATTAAATAATTAATTTATAATACTATTAAATAACAGTAAGATTTCTTTTTATAAATTTGAACTTTGTAAAAAAGAAAAAAAAACATTTGCTCAGCGTAGAATGCATAGTAGTGAAGCGAAAATTGTGTAAGTAATCAGCTTTGAATTTAGTTTATGACAAATATGAGTCTATAAATTTAAAACTGATCAAGTCAATATTACAAAAATTTTGTTAAAATTCCAACAAAAATAAAATGAACATGTACATTTTATTTATTCATTTTGTACATACATTATAGAAAAAAAAATCTTTATAAAATTAAAGTTTTGTGCAAAAAATTTACCCAAACAGGAGTGCTGAATCAAACAAAGCACTTTAATCTAGGGTTTAAAATTAGAACCGAAATTTAAAATGAATAGAGAATTCCTTTGTTTACTATGAATACTTAATACCTAGCGCGAAATAACCTCTCCAGATCGCCTTTAGAGACCGAATTATTAGTGCTGGCCAGTAAATCTTATAAAATGTCGTGTTTCAAATCGAATTACCACATTTTCCCCCAGAGTTGTGAGCTTTTTGTTAACAACTATTCAAAATGGGAAGATTTTTAATATTTATCAGATTAAATATGTTAAGTAGCGCACCACAGAAACATGACAACAGATGAAAAAAAACGTCTCTGCTCGTTTTGGATTGGCGTTCCAAAAAAAACATTCTTGAATTTGAGGTAGAGGCTATAAAGAAACTCTCCATGAAGCTAAACCCAAATCTCTTTAATGAACAAATGGATGCCGTGTTACTAAACTGGGCGAAAGTCAAGTGTATGTCCGCTTCATCCAACAAACATTGACTCAGGTACAGGAGAAGTTTATCAGCGAAGAATATTCAGCAATATTCTCCAATGAAGACATTTTTGTGATATTCCTGCCAATGGTCGCAGTATCCTGTGAGAGAGGCTTCAGCTGTCAAAATAGGCTGAAAACAGCTTACGGAAATGTTTCGAAGACTGACACACTTGATATGTTATTCAGAATTTCTATAAATTGATCCCCAACAGAGTTTGATGTTAGAACCTGAAATTGAGAAATGGTATTTTAGATTCGAAAGGCAGTTGTATAGAAACTTGAAGTGTTAAAAACATAAGAACATTCATGATGTCTTTTTATTATTATTATTATTATTTTTTGCATTTTGATGACTGTAGTTTCCTGTTGTTACTCATTGCACTTGCCAATACCAGCAAGTCTACTTTGGGAAACCAAGCGAATTTAAAGCAGAGGGGTGCGTTTTTTTGTTTTTAAGTGGCGCCATCTATGACTTAAAATTCAGTTTCAGCTACACACACGTCACAGCCCGTTTATAGGGAGGACCCATTCATTCATCCACGGATAGTAATGTTTGACCTGAACCAGGGTACGACCAATCTCAATTCAGTACCTTTCGAAGGATTAATTTGTTATGGGAACTTGGGAGACTTTGCGACCCCGACAGGTTTAGCGTGCACCAATCACCATTTAATAATTTTAATGACTTTTAATGTTATGGGGATAACATGAGAAAGCACTGAAATTTGTTTTGAACTAATACCAGTAATAAATGTGCTTTAGGTTTTCATTTTCTACAATCTCTTACCGCTATGTTTATCTAAAAGTTCTTTATAGTATTATTTTTCTTGAAAATAGAGGCGAGCAAAAATTTTAGTGTGGCTAGTATTTCAGAATTGAAACTATATTTACTGCATTATGCACTATAAATGGAGTTGGGTAGTAATGAACTTTTAAAACTTTAAAAAAAATATTTTTAAACTTCTACGTACTAAACTGTTTTTCTGCAAAATCATTTTTGAACTTGATGAAATGAATATTTTTACCTAGATGTACTGTAGTACATAAAAATTTTACTTTTCCAATGAAAATGGAGATACTTTTCTAAAACATAAACTGAAAATTTATCCTTCCAAAGTTTCAATTTGCTTCGGAAACTCTCAAAGTATATTTTTGAAATAAAAACATATTTTTATTTCCTTGGGGGAAAATACATGTATGCCAATAAGGTAATTTAAGAAATTCTGTTTTGAAAAAAATAAAGTCTAAAAGCGAGATAGAATTGAAATAAATAAAAAAAATGCAAAAACAACTGCAGAAAATAAATAAGGAATTGCGAATGTTGTCTTTTCTGCATTTTATATGAAAACGTTAGACCTGACCTTTTCAAAAATCCCCTCTTTCTGAGAATATTCATCAATTTCGTTTTTTGTTTATCGTCTGCTTTTTAAGTATAAATGAAAAAACAGACGATACATACGGTTATGCAACATAGAAACTGGATAACAAGAGTTGAGAAATCTTCTTCAGAATTCCATGTCTGAAATACTACTTTCAAAAGAAGTTGGTAGTGAGTTCTTTAAAAGGTAAGGATAATCCAAAACATTATCTTTTATTTTTTTCATCTTGATATCGACTATGGGCTTTCTTCCTTTGTTTGCTGAAAGATAGCGGATTACTCGTATCAGAGTTCTTTATTTCCATCTCTTTTGAGTATTGGATCTATCCATCTGGGTTGAGTTGTTCGTCTTCTGCTCTTGTCTGAAGAATATTTAAGAAGGGAAGTTGTAATTTACTTAATGGCAGTCGTCAAAGGGAAAATGATATTTTATTGAAAGAAAATAACTTTCTTTACTTCCTTCGATATTGGTAAGAAGAAGATTATTTTATCTAAGAATCGTTTTTTTTTGTGACTTTTAAGGAGTTATTTGTCTCTACCCCCCTTATTTTTGAGAACTTTTCGCTTTTATTTGTGTATAGGTAATCTTCTAGAATTCCGATTTACTTTAAAAATAGAAACAAAACAGTTCTTTTTCTTCAAATTTCATAAGGATCGCCGTTGTAAAATGAATCTGCTGGTGATGGCTTTCAACAATTTAAACTGCTGCTTTCATTATGTCTACAGATGAACAGAAACCAAATGAAAGCAATAGTTTTAATAATTATAAGGTCACCAAGAGACTCGTTTTAGAAACGAACCCAACCATAAGCATTGGCTATTTTAAAAACAGTTTAATTTACAGCATAAAAATAACTAATGTTTAATATTGGTGACAAAAAGATGAATAACATTATTTTTATTAATTGACATGCATAAAAAATTTACATTCCTATCCTAATGTTTAGTTCAAGGTTTTTTAAAAAGTAACAAAGAACCAGTTTTTTTAACTGAATAATTGCATTTTTATTTTGATTATAAAGTATTCAAAAGAATGAACAAGAAAATTATTCAACTGCTCTTTGAAATTAAACGTTCATACATTTAACTACATTCATACAAAATATAAGACTCTTTTAAAATAAAAAATAAAAAAAGCGTCAAACACAACAGAAAGTTTCTCACTTATTTTCACTTGCTCAATGAATGTTCAGTTTAAAGGGTCCCAATTCACTGATTTAAAACTATAAATTAAGAGTTGATTATCAATTTTACTGCCGTACATCCGCTTTAGAAAACATTTAGGTAGTAAGCGTATTAATTAAATCAAACACATATTGTGGAAAGAAATATTTTTTAGGGAATATTAATACATTTTGTTCTCTTTTCGTTTAACCGTTTGGCGTAGATTCTACCGAGCACGCCATTTTTGTCAATTTCTTCTCTTTTATATCATTCTTGAGTGAGCGAACAAACTAGGATATTTTTCTTACCGTAATTAACTTTTTGCGAATCTTTGCCTGCACTGAATTTTTTAGGCATTAAAACAGTAAGAGTTATACTGCCACTTAAAAACAACCACATTGTTTTTTAATTTGCTCATACCTTTATTTGCTTTCTAAAATGCGGCAAAAGTCAAAAACTACCTTTAACTCTAACATCAGCCTCTTTACAATTTGGTTTCGGCTTCACACTTTCTGTCATTATATTTTATCATTTATCCAGCAGTACTTAGTGGTCCAAAAGGATAGTGGTATGTAAAACACTCTAAAACATTTTCATCTCTGCAAAGTTGGAAAGTCCAAAAATTTACCTTAGATTCAATTAATATGCTCGTTTCTAAAATCTATCTATTGGAAAAATATATCTCTTTTATAGATATAGTTTGAATTAGTTGCATACTAAAAAGATAAGTACACTGTTATAATTTTCAGAGCTCGTTAAGCGATACTTGGGGCTTGTTTGTACAAACTTGTTGCAAACTTAATCTGGAGCTAAAATAACCCAAAATATCATACTTTTTTTGCAATGTTTACTTGTTTACATGCATGGAAGCAGCTCCACATGCTTGACTTATATAGTAATTTTTACATTTTCACGAAAATCAATTCAATATTTTGGTTTAATAATCTTAAAAGGATGCATTATGAAAAAAATACAGTTACCTTTCTTTTTTTTAAAAAAATTACTATGTTGTTCCCCCTTAAGAATTGTGTAATTGTTTGAAAAAAAAAATAAAACGAATAATCAATATATCTTAAACCATTACAAAACAAAAGGGCAACTGAAACACTGTTGTTTTTGACTCTTTTTTCCTCATCATTTTAACGAAATCGCTAAATTCTTGGCAACCAATAATGATTTAGTAGTTCTATAAATAACAGCAACCAGATAAGAACTATTCCTGAACGGGACATGCCAGTTAAAATTAAATCTCTAAATTACAAAACTACTTCAATTCAAAGCAGAAAAAAAGTTTTCATGATTGTTCCCAGAACAAAATTAATGGATTCTGCAAACTTTTTACATTTTTACGAGAATCAATTCAGTATTTTGGTTCAATAATTGGTTTAATAATTGGATCCTTTTAATAATCTTAAAAGGATAAATGGTCAAAAAATACAGTTTTCCTTCCTTTATTGAAAATTTCACTGCGTTGTTCCCCCTTAAGAATTTTTATGTAATTACTTGAAAAAAATAAATAAATCGAATAATCAAAATATTTTAAACCGTAACAGAACAAAATGGCTACTGAAACATTGCAGTTTTCTAACCATTTCAGCGAAATCGCTAAATTCCTGGCAGCCAATAATGATTTAGTAGTTCCATAAATAACAGCAACCAGATAAGAACTATTCCTGAACGAGACATGCCAGTTAAAATTAAATCTCTAAATTACAAAACTACTTCAATTCGAAGCCGAAAAAAAAGTTTCCACGACTGTTCCCAGAACAAAAGGAATGGATTTTATTAGATTCCTTTCTTTGGCAGCAAAGAAAGAGAACCAGAATAAGCATTTGAATGCGGTATCTAGAAAACTCCAATTACGGGCATCAATTGGACTTATCGAAGGCAAGAACGGATAAGGGGGAGAGTGTAGCGAAGGAAGTAATGGGCGACGTTTAATTAAGGGAGCGGTGCACTGTGTAGAGGTGACAATTATACGTACGCCAAGTCTCGCCACTTGGGGCTAAACACGGTAAAGCCCCTGAGAAGGGACACTGGGAGGGGTGAGACAACTCAATCAGCGCAATTTCCTGCGTACTAAGGTGCTAAGGGCTTAGGGTAGTACGTTATCCCTTTTGGCAATGTTCTGGAATGTAGAGAATAGATACTTTGGGTGCATTCAGTTTGTGTAGGTAATTTAAGTCATGGAGGCAACGAATCACGGTTGCGGATAAGTTGAATAAAGTTGACGATAAAATCTAATCACTCGGATGTAAATGTGGTTATGCAGTTTTGACAAAGGGGTGAAATGGTTCGTGCGTGATTAAATTTCGTACTTTGTAAATATTCATTTTTTTAAATAACTCAGTTCAAGTTCAGGTATTTTGAGAACGAGAGTAAATAAACGACCTATAATTTTAACATTTAAATAGATTTTAACTTAAAATAATTTTTTAGTGAGACTTATCTCAGAAATTGTTTTCTTATTATCGTCCCCATCAAAGAATTTTTTTAAAGTTGAACTGAGTTTATCGCGATTTTAGAACATTTTGTTTCAAAAGAATACAAATGGTCTTTTGATTTACTGCATTGTTAAAAAGTGTTAGTTTTGAAGAAAATGTTTAGGAAAAAATTGAACTTAAAAAATTTTTGAAACATATTAAAACAATCTATCTTAAAAGAAATATTCTTAAAAAAAGGAAGAAAAAAAATAAATGGCTATTTCAGTCGTTATTGCTACTATATTACTATCTCCGATTTCTATACCCTACCATTTTTTCATGTATAAATCTAAAATCTTAAAGTGTACCTTTCGCCAAACTCTCTAATTTCTTCCATTTCTTTTTCTTCGCAGTTTTCCTGTTCAGTTCTTCACCATCAAAAAATTAATGTTTTACTGATAATAATATGAATTAAATCATATAACATTTTAAATATATTATTACTAAATTGTTTGAGACGTAAAGTCCTCTAATATCTGAAGTCTAATCACCTATTATCTTCAAAGAGTTTACACACCTTCAATTTTTTCGTACAATAATGTTAATTACTATGATGCGTAAAAAAGCGAACATTCAGAATAACTTTTGATCTAATGACTGAAATCTCACATCTCAATATTATTGGTCGAAGGACCTAACTTTAAACATGCTAATTGAGCAGTGATGGCTGAAGGGATAGAGCATTCACCATCAAGTGAGGTGAACCAGGTTCGAATCCCAGCGATGGCCTGATCGATACGAATTCCGCTCCCGAATAACACCGATCCATAATATATCCTCAATGGTAGACGGATCATGGGTTCGAGTCCCTTGCCGTTGGGCTAACAGTGGAAGGTTTTTGTGGTTTTTCTCTCCATGTAAGGCAAATGCGGGTTAGTTCCACCAAAAAGTCATCCGAGAAGGCAAATTTCTCCCAATACTTGATCCATAAGATCCCTTGTCTTCTGAATTGGGTTCGAAATTCCAAGGCTACGGATTGTGTCGGCTGGCCAACGACGGCTGTAAAAAAATACGCTTATTAATTGTTGTAGACATTGTTATAAGTTACGTTGCAGTACGAAATAAGTCACAAAAATGTACTTCCACTGAATAAAAATGCTTTTTATTAATGGATTTAAATTCTTGACCTTCTAGATGGGGTCAGAATCTGGAAAAATATGGTCTCATCTATTTAGTTAAGGAGAGCAGTCAAAAGTTTGGACCTCTCAATATTGCTTTCTCTTTATGCGTAAAACTGCAATAAAAAGAAATCGTATTTTTAAATTTCATTTAAAAAGAACTTGTCAGTCTCTTATGTGATGGCGTATGCAGAGTATTACATAGATAACTTATTATGATAGCAAATGACAATATAATAAAATGACTTATATTTACATATTTAAAACTGGCTTATTATTAATCAAAGGAATACAATTTTTATCACAACAGAAGGAGCTTTTTCAATAATCTTAATTCTATTATTGATTTAGATTATTGTTATATATTATTGTTATAGATTTTGTCATTTAAAATTGCGTAGATAATATTGGTGCCAAAAATGTGTTTATACCATACAATTCAAAAATGTTTCGTACCTTTGCAAATTAAATAATATTTTTTTTCATCTAATCATAAAAAAAAATTATATGGTTTTGTCTTTTACGATAAACGAGTTTTATATTTGTGTACAAAAATTGTTTGATCTGATTCATTATTTCTGGAGAAGGGGTAACGCACGGAAAATGTTAAATTAACATGATGAGAAACCGATTGCTCTCCTGTTTACACTATTGGGACTGTATTTTCTAGATTGAGGCTACTCCCTATTTTGAGGGTTCAGAACCCATATCCGGCGAAATAAATGTATGTCTATTCAGAGAAAGTGATGGTTGATTTGCGGTTGATTTCGCAACTTAAAATAATGCCTGTACTAATTGAATAGCATATTTAATTCATACCCTTAAGACGTCCTAGCACATGAAAATCCAATCATTAGAACAAAAGTCGTTAAGAGTGTTAGCTTTTATTAGTCTGCTTCAGTCTAAAAATCGCCGCCATCGCTTATTGTATGTAAGGAATCCAAAATTTCGTCAGACTGGGTTTCTAATTAGCATTTTGTCCACCATTTTACTGTCTGACTCATCTTTATCATACAATCACCATTTTGCACAGACTGCAATGAATTCAATCATAAAACCTTTTATTTCCATCTTCGAAGCATCGTTTGAGGCTGTACATCCATAAAAGAACATTCGAGAACATTTAATACAATCTCCCTATTTTCAACCGTTGATAGACCAGTAAAGATGCATCAAATCTTATAGCTTGAGGGAGAGATTCCTCTTCTCTACAGTATCTATCAACCCCGGCAATCGTAAAATCCACCTGACTCCATCCTAACAGACCAATTACAGGAATAATAGTAGTAGCTATTTCTGAAAACGACGGGACTGTTTTAGGGATGGACACATGTGCGATACACCCTCCTGTTCGATCCCCTCAGGAAATGACCGAATGTGCGACGTTTAATTAGCAGAACACAAAAGGGGAGGGTGAATTAATTCCGTGGTACGCGTTTTGCAAGGGAACAGTGCATCAAAGATTGCCTTCTGTTGGGATGATCTAGATCATTGTAATAAGTCAAGAACAAAAAGTGACGGTTGCAGTCAGGGAGAATCTTGCTTTCTGCTTCAGATAGGATTCGATGGACGCAATCCGCTTAAACTGATTTGATTCAGGTGAAAGATAGATGAGATTTAATTATTCATGGGGAAAAACTATGAATGATGTATAGAAGATGGGGAAATTGTTAATTGGTGGCATGTAAATTAGCGGAAACTCAATTAGTGGCTTATAAATAAAAATATTTAATTTATGGCAAAACTAAAGTTTTTAATTTAGAACACAGCGTAACCTGTTTCTGAAATTTTATAGAAAACGCAATTCGAAGATTTTCAAGATTCTGTGAAGGAATATAAAGAGACGAACTAATATTTTTTCTTTTCTATCTTTGTTTTTTTATTTTTTAAAGAAAAAGAAAAGAACTATGATCCATGATTGTTTTAAGATCTATTTAATGAACAAAATAATTTTAATTTCTAATTAATTTTCGTAAAAAAAAGCATTTACGAATGAGATGATTTTTATTGACAGCCTATAAACACTTGCCTATGCTTAATATGAATATTTAGATTTGAACATTTCTATGTTTCTACAAATCGGCTCAACTGATACCTGAATGATGAGTTACAATTGGGTGGGTACTGGAAAAAATATATTTTAAAGTAATTTTAAAAAAAAGTAAAACACATCAAATTTAAAAAAATGGTGTTTACTTTCTACATTACATTTAAAGATGAACTTGATTTTAACCGTCTGTAATACTGGCTTGCTCATAACCTAAAGTGTTGAAACATCTCAACCATAATGATCCAGAGGGCGCTACCAAAATAATGAGGCGTTTATTTTGCATAAAATATTAAATTTCGACATTAAGAAATGTGTTTTAGTTACTTTCGCAGCAAAAGAAGAAGAGTAATCCTATTTTATAACTTAATTTATACATAAATGTTATGAAGAACTATGTTTTTAATGTATATATTTAGGATATTTTCTTGTTAAAAAACAAGGATTGGCCATTTGTTTTGGACGTACGATGTGCTTTCCAATTTTATGTCCCAAAGTCAGATTAGGATTAAATATTAACATCATTAGCAGCTTGGGACATAAAATTGGATTTAGATGTTGAAAATAATGGTGCTGTAAGTTTGCAAGCATTCAAGATATTACAATGATTATTTTTAAATAATACCGTATTTTCATATAATTCTCTTTATTACTTAAAATGTTTCTTTTGATTTTTATAACTATGTAAGATGCACAAATCATTAGTAAGAACTCAAATATATGAAAATAAGCTTATGAGCTTAAGTAAACTTATGACTTTAAAGAGATGAACTTTGCTGGAGAACTTAATTTACACCTTTGTTCAAAATGGTTCTGAATAAGAAATTAGCTTACATTAAATATATAAAGGAATAATTAAGAATTATTTATTCATGTTAACATGAGGCAGTTTGTTAATCCAAAAAATTAAATTTGTTCCGAATTTGTTCATTTAACCTACAACTTTTACGCCTTTCTCGACAAGCAAATATTAGATTTAAGAAAGGCGAAACTATCAAATACTTGCAATTTTTGAATTGTTAAAATTTCTTTTATTTCCTCTAAGAAATTAAGTTTATCGAAAATACGTTCCCTTCCTTTAAAATGGCATCAATGTTTGACAAGTGTACTGGTAGAACAACTGGTGTACAACTGGTAGATAGTGTATATCAGTTATACATGATTCTAAATACGTAATTCTTGTTAACGCTCAACTGCAGCCAAATGGTTATTTTTATTGCCTCCATTGACAAACCTGCGAAGATTTGCATCCATCAAAGTCCAAAAATTAGTTGCGTTGGAGCTGTGTTTCTTTACTAAACTAACTTTAAAAGTAGCTTCCAAGAATGCCTGCAAACTACTGTTTTTTTTTTGCTTCGCACTCCTCACAGTACTATTTTTTTTTTAAAGTAGCGCATTACACTACCAGCTACGAAATAAGGTTGCCACAACTGTAGTTTCTACTGCTGTGAAAACAGAACATTTTGTTGCGATGTAATAAAGAATTAGAATGAAGAAAGTAGTGGAACATTTATGCTAAGTCTAAGTTGATATTTCGTATTGGCTATCGCTTTTATTTTAAAAATAACAGTAATCATATTTCGGATCAAAATATTTATATTATTAATTTCACATGGTAAACACGAATATCTTGCTTTTGCTAGATAATTTAAATAATGAAGCAATTAAGTTACCAGTCTATTTTTGTGAACTAAATGCACGGAAACGTTAGCCCTTAACAAATTACGACTTACTTAAATCAATTTTAAATGCAAATGAAGTAATTTAAATCAGTTAAAAAAATTATTTGAGTAAGTTTTTGGTACTTATTTCTAACTTTAATAAAAGAACAAAATTAAATTATTTTAAATTACATCAAACTGAAAAAATAAATATGAGTCGAGAACACGAAGGATATATACACAATATAAATAATGAGTTCATGGAATCAAATTCGATAACGATACTTTTAGAATCAATTTCGAAAATTAGCAAAACGATACTTAGAAATTCAACATAATTTGATTTTACTGTTTGACAAACATTATCCTAAATTAACATGTATAGCTAGCTATTCCCCAAAAGGCACTAACAATCAAAAACCAAGAAAAATTGGAGGGATGATTACCATTTCTTTCAATCCATAACCTTTTTATTTAATTCGAGATTCAGATTGAATAATTACCTCTCTTAGTGCCTCTTATTCATTTGTCTTCCATTTTTATCGCTTGCGGCTCGTCTGTTTTATGACTGTTTTATTAGACCTAATCTCATTTATGATTAATGTCTTGTTGTCGTAAGTAATTTTCGCCTGCGTTTAATTTGTTTTACATGCATTACACCTTGTAGATGCTTTTTTTTCTCCAGTTTCTGTTTTAAAACACGCATTTTGCAATTGCAATTCTGATTCGAAAAATTGCAAATTTTAGTATTTTTTTATGATCATTGAAGTTTTATTCTTTAGAAAATGTTTATTTTTTTAGTTTTTCGTTCTTAATGTACATAAATTTTTTTGTAAAAGCTGCATTACTTCTGATTAGGAATAATTTGTTTTAATTGTATTAAATACTTGAACACAACTCTCTTACGTGAGTTATGTAATTATGTTTGAAATAGAATGGAACATTAACTAATAGAACTTTGAAACAGAAATAGAAGTTGAAAACGAATATTATAATCAAGCAGATATGTACATGAATTTTGATCTTTTCTCAAAGTGACATACATAAAAAGAGATACAAAACTACCTCTGAATAAAACTATTATTTACATCCAGTGTTAACCCTTGCAAATGAATACACCCACCCAGTCGTGACGGACCCCTGACGGTTGCATACACCCAGTCGTGACCTGTGCAAACAATACTTGGACAATGTCAAAGAAAGACCGTAGAAAGACCTCTCTTACCTGGGTTTTGCAATTAGCTTTGATAAAAACATAGAAATAGAAGTAGTAAAACAAATACTATAATCAAACAGATATGTAAATGGATTTTGATCTTCTCTTAAGTCAACATACGTAAAAAGAGATACAACACTACAACGGAACAAAGATATTGCATACACCCAGTCGTGACCTGTGCAAACAATACTTGGACAATGTCAAAGAAAGACCTTAGAAAAACGTCTCTTACCTGGGTTTTGCAATTAGCTTTGATAAAAACATAGAAATAGAAGATAAAAATAGAATACTATAATCAAACACATAAGTAAATTGTTTTTGATCTTTTTTTAAGTCAACATACGTAAAAAGAGATACAAAACTACAACTGAACAAAACTATTACATGCACCTAGTCTTGACCTAACGATACTTAGACAATATCAAAGGAAAAAGAGGTTGACATTGACATCTGCGAACCTTTTTTGGTGGAATTAAAAAAGAAAATTTTAACAGAAGAACAAATATAGGAATTTATAAGAATATCGATAAAATAAAATTTATAAATTAAAAGAGTGATATTCGGACACATTTGCCATTTAGATACAGCTAGCCCAACATTTATAATTTTTAAAGATACACAAATTGGAAGTAGAACTAGAGGACATCAAAACGTAGAATTCATTATCATGGATTCCAAGACCATTAGTATATTGAACTGGACAAAGGCCTACTTCAGGTTGTTGTGAAAATGATGATGATGTCTTCAATACTTAACACAAAATTTAGTTAAGAAAAATTCAAGAAATTTTCGTCATTTTTGACGAAAACATTTTCTAGAAAATGCTTTGTTCGAATATTTTGTCAAATTTATGAAAATACTAACTTTACTCTAATTAATTGTTCGTCAAACACAGTTCGTCATCCGTCTTCCACAGAGAAATTTTCGTCATTTTTGACGAAAACATTTTCTAGAAAATGCTTTGTTCGAATATTTTGTCAAATTTATGAAAATACTAACTTTACTCTCATTAATTGTTCGTCAAAAGTATTAGACTTCATTTGCGCGTAGATTCACACAACTCATAAGAAAATACAGCATAAAATAAAAGAAGTACCAGTGAATGATTACTTAGCATCACAGAAATCGAACGCATAAAATCTACTTGATTAGCTAGCGAATTAAACCCTGTACCATCCTGTCATACAAGAAAAACAGTTTTAAAATCAGATAAAAATGCTCTATTACCGGAGGCGTGAATGGTCAGGAAATAGGTTGCTCACCTTCCAATGAAATGACCCAGGTTCAAATTCTAGCGGTCACTGGTCGATTCAAATTCCAATGCCAAATCACACCACCTACACTGGCGATGTAAGATATCTTCACTGGTAGACGGAATCCGCTTGCAGACATTATAACAGTGGGAGGCTTGGGTAGTTTTTCTCTTGTGTATTGCAAATGCGGATTAGTTGCATCAAAACTTCCTCCACGATGGCTGGTAGTCTGTCTCGATGTTTGAACCAGTAGTTAATTTTATTTTATTTTATTACCACCGTTGAGCAGCCGATCCAATTTTGAGTTTAAGACTATCAATGTTCAACTCTGTAGCCTCGTAATTTTGAATCCAATTCGGAAGACAAGGGCTCAAATATCGGGAGAAATTTGACGACGCGGATAACTTTTTTTAATGAAACTAATCAGCATTTGCGTTACTTGAAGAGGAAAACCACGGAAACTTTCTACTGTTAGTCTGACTACAAGGGGACTTTAACCCATGATCCGTCTTCCACAGAGAATATTTTATATCAGGACTATGGTCAGTGTGAGAGGGTAGAGGAATTCGTATTGACCAACCATCACTGGGATCGAACCCCGGTTCACCTCATTGGAAGACGAACGCTCTATCCCCTGAGCCATCACGAGTCCCAGGAGTTCATTTGTCTTCAGGGTTGGGTTCAAAATTATGAGGCCATGGAATTGAAAAGTGATAGGTGCTAACCCAAAAATGGTTCAGTTGGTCAACGCCGATTATAAAATATTATGACATGTGAGTGAGTAAGTAGTGTCAAATAGTTATGCTTCATTAAAAAAAATAAAATAAATAATGTGATTTTGTTAAAAATTATGTTGACAAAATAATTGTTAAAAATTATGTTGACAAAATAATTGTTAAAAATAGCGAAATTAAACACAAGGAATGCGAAACTGTTAAAACTGAGAGTCTTATTTCTGAGAATTTAAGAATAGTAGATAATCATAATATTTAATTCATGAAATAATAATATAAAATAATTTTTCAGCAATGTTTATACTTTTCTTTTATAGAATTTGAACAAAAATATATAAATATTAATATTTAATAAAAATTCGAAAAAAAAGTCTTAACTATAATTTAATTTAATCAGAACACAACGTAAAATACATATAAATGCATCGCTAGAAATATAGTTTTGTATCAAATTTATTTTCATTAATGATCATTACACTAGAATAAATGTCGGAAGCAAACAGAACTAAGTACTTCAAACGTTATTTCAGTAACTTAAGTTATTACATTTTGCTCATAAAAAAAGATTTTTAATTAAAGTTGCTTTGACTCAAATTTACAGACTTTATTTGTTTAGTAGGTAATTTTAATTGCATTCTCATTGACTTGATCTCAATGCGTTTCGTATGGATATGTAATAAATAATAATTATTCTCTGGGATTTTAAAATGCTTGGTAAATAAACATTTTTAATATTAAAATTGAATTTTAGCGAAATAGTGCTACGCTATAATTACTTTCTGTTTCAAAGCGATAATACACTNCTTACTATGTGTTGTATATTGTGGGTAAGTTTCATAAAATTCCATGTGTAATTTCTTGAGTTATCGCGATTTTTGTGAATTTTCCTTAATTTATGATAACCAGTGTATGTCTCGGATTTAACGTCAGAACTAATGATTGCTTCAAAAGGTAAATGATATTTTTTAAAAATAATGTAGTTTTATTTGATTAAATATTATTTTCAAATCAATATTATTTAAGTTGAAAGAGTCGAAATCGAAATAAGTTATTTGACTGGATGAAAAATATTTAGTTAGACAGTCAGTAGGGAAAGAGTTTTTAGCCCTTCTGCGCAATTCAGAACGATTTCAAATATATTTCCGTTTTGTAATATTGTAGCAGGAATTAATTCTTACTTTTTAATAATTATACTCTTTAATTAATTAATAGTCTTTAAAATTTATAGTTATACTCACAGTAGTCTTAAAATTTATATCAATACTTATATTAATACTAAATAAATTATTATTCCTGAAAATTTATATTTATACTCACAGTGGTCTTAAAATTTATATCAATACTTATATTACTACTAATTAAATTAATACTCCTTAAAATTTATACTTATACTCACAGTGGTCTTAAAATTTATATCAATACTTATATCAATACTAATTAAATTAATACTCTTGAAATTTATATTTATACTCACAGCGGTCTTAAAATTTGAATTAAATTAATACTTTTTAAAATTTATATTTATACTCACAATGTTCTTAAAATTTATATCAATACTTATATTAATACTAATTAAATTAATACTCCTTAAAATTTAGATTTATACTCACAGTGGTCTTAAAATTTATATCAATACTTAGATTAATACTAATATAATTGATACTGTTGAAAATTTATATTTATACCCACAGTGGTCATAAAATTTATATAAATACTTATATTAATACTAATTAAATTAATACTCTTGAAAATTTATATTCATACACACAGTGGTCTTAAAATTTATATCAATACTTATATTAATACCAAATAAATTAATACTCTTGAAATTTATATTTATACTCACAGTGATCTTAAAATTCATATCAATACTTATATTAATACTAATTAAATTAATACTCTTTAAAATTTATATTCATACACAAAGTGGTCTTAAAATTTATATCAATACTTCTATCAATACTAATTAAATTAATACTCTTTAAAATTTATATTTATACTCACAATGGTTTTAAAANATGATATTGGCACGCTTTTTTTCTTCTTCTTCTAATAGCTTGAAAGACAGGGTAAAAAAATTCGTTTAAACGGGTTCATTGCCTCCCGAGTGCAGGTGTATTATACTATATCTATACTTGGAGAGTGGTAATCTACATCAATAAAATCAAAGTTAAAATGTCTTATTTTAGCAACCAGCTTATGAGTACTAATTAAATTAATACTTGTTAAAATTTATATTTATACTCAGAGTGGTCTTAAAATTTATAACAATGCTTAGATTAATACTAATTAAATTAATGCTCTTTAAAATTCAAACGAATGAGCATGGTTAGATACTTCTTGTCACCTGCAATAACTTTGCGTATTTACGTATTATTGTTCGGTTATTCGTATTTTCATTGATAGTTACATGATGTATTTGTGGATACGAGGACTGTTTATATCTTGAAAGTTCAATAAGGAAATGTATCAAAGATGCTATTTAAATATTACGTAAGCATCTCTTGATTCGTTTACTTTTGCTGACTAGTGATGAAGAGGGATCTGAGAAAAGCTTATGCAACACACTAAAATCTCCATTTGCTTCCTTTTTTTTAAATTCAAAAATTTAGCAAAAATATTTGAAAAAACTTTCAAATTAGAAAAAAAAAATTTGAAAATTTGCAATCAAAAAATTTCTAACTTTATAAAATGAGTTAAAATGTGAATTTAGCGTTGCTTGAATTTAATTTTAAAAATTCTTAAAATTAGATTACTACAGTAAAAGTCAAAGTTGGAGCAAAAAAAAACGAGGGGTTAGGTAATTTTTTTGCGTAAGCATGGGAGGAATTTTGTTATTTGCTTTATTTTGCTGACATGGAGGAGAGGGACTTCAAATGGGTGAAAAGCATATGTAGGCAATATACGGGCATACTTATATAACTTCGAGTTTGAAATTGGCTGCGTGTAATAAAAGAAATTGTTTAACTAGAGCGAAAGTAATTGAAAAATACTTAAACAGGAAATCAATAAACGAAGTGCTTTTAAAAAATATTTCTGTTCGCCACTGATACTAAATTTTTTAAACGCTAATATTAAAATACTTAGTTCATTATAAATCGACCTTAAGAGTTAAAGTGGAATTATTACACTAGTACCTGTAAGTAGATAAAAGTATCCAGGATGATAAATTATATTCTCCAACAGTTATGGCATTTTTGTAGTCTCAGAAATTCTCTTTAGTGCAATTGCTCTTGTTTTTCAGTGGCGCCATCTATGGCTAAGGATTTGACATCTGCCACACCCATACGCAACACCCGTTTAGAGAGCCGACCCATTCATACACCCAAAGATCATAATTTTGACCTGAACCACAGAAAGATCTATCTCCAATTCAGTACTCCCAGAGGTATAATTTGACATGGGAATATGGAGGACTTTGCGATCCGACAGATTTAAAGCACACCAATCACCATTACTACACGGGGAGTCTTCGGCTGGCTGGATTCGATCTCCCGTTCTCAAGAACATAAGTCCAGCAGCCAGACAACCAGGCTATCCCTGTCTGAGAAAAAAGTAATGTTTCGTTGAATTAGAATTAATAGAGTTTAGTCCATCACTAGATAAAGCAATTTAAACAGTTACATCAAAAGTCAAATTGACAGTTTGTAAAGATGCTAATTGCTCTGGACAACGGCTTAATATTTTCGAGTGTATGGTTCTTGGTAAATGGTAAATAATGTTTTTACTCACCACTACTTCTAAAAAAAAATCAAAAACTTATGTGATACGTTCTATTATTATTACAGGTGGAGACGTTTGAAAAATAGGCAGAATTAATCAGCCTATTTTGGTTTGCAGCTCTCTACTTTTTTTTAAAATTTATTTTGTCGAATCCGGAGCAGTTGGCATTTCTGAGTTTGTCCTAATTGTAAGTTAGGACAAAAAGTTTTTAAAAAAGCTCCTGAAACTGTTCTCTACCAGTGAAACATAATTCACAGAAACCTCTAATGTTTTTATTTTATTTCATAACTGTCTTTGAACAGCCGACCCAATTTTATGGGTTTACGACTACTAATGTTCAACTCCGTAGCCTTGTAATTTTGAACCCAATCCAGAAGACACGGGAACTCCTGGATCGAGTATTGGGAGAAATTTGCCTTCGTGGAGGACTTTTCGATGGAGTTAACCCGCCTTTGCGTTACATGGAGTAGAAGAGCATGAAAACTTTCCATGGTTAGGAAAGGGGACTCTAACCCATGATCAGTCTTACACTGAGGATATTTCACGTTAGCACTGTGGTCGGTGCAAGCCTGATGCGGAATTCGTATCGACTGGGATTCGAACCCGGTTCGCCTCATTGGAAGGCGAACGCTCTATCCCCTGAGCCATCGCGGCTCAACCTCAAATGTTGACAAATTTAAAATCTGAATTGTTTGTATTCTGAAAAATAGAAAAAAAAAAACTGCTAATAAAGTCATTCCATTTCTAGTTTAATTTCGCCAGGAATTTGGTAACCAGGAAACCTTGGTTACCAAAAATTTTTTAAAGCTTTTTTCAAACGGAAAAAAGAAAAACAGTCCGGTATACTCATTTTAACTTTTAATAGGCCTTGTTTCCCCAGAAAACAAACTTGTGAAACTGTCGATGTTTTCTCTCAAACAGCCCTTGATATAGATTAAAAATAATTTAAACAAACATATTCCCAATCAATATACTGGATATCTGGAATAGAAAGGGTTAAATCTCGTCGAGTCAACAAGGATATGCATTAAACCTTACATTAGTGGATATATCTTTTAGATATTGTAAACAAACTCATTCGTAACCCTATAGGGAGTCTCCCGATCCCTGTCGACAGGAGGAATGGTCTCCATGGCTACCATCTCAAGCATTGTTTATATTAATAGCACCATCTGTGGTTTTCGCTGCCTCTTTTAGTGGCCTACGTACTGCCCCCTGTAGTGTTGTAAATACCAAAGCGTATTATATGAGCACGTTGTAATGGCAACATTGGGGCCATGTTGTAACTTTAGTCATTACCTGCCCTTTTGACCACTGGAAGCAGGGAAGGGTCTCTAGAGCGGAACAATTCCCGTTTTTGGGATAGAGTGGGGACTACTTTCCGGACTTGTTTCCGTTAATTAAGAATAAGTTAAGAATAACAAATAGAAGAAGAGACTGTTTCTCCTGTTCGTATTATGATATTGGCACGCTTTTTTTCTTCTTCTTCTAATAGCTTGAAAGACAGGGTAAAAAAATTCGTTTAAACGGGTTCATTGCCTCCCGAGTGCAGGTGTATTATACTATATCTATACTTGGAGAGTGGTAATCTACATCAATAAAATCAAAGTTAAAATGTCTTATTTTAGCAACCAGCTTATTCTTTTTTTAAAAATTTACATTAAGCTTATTTCAACAAACAATTTGTTTATGATCCATGAGAATGAAAGATCTAAGAAAAGATTTGAAAATCAACAAAATAGATGAACATGTAGCTGAACTACGTGCAAATTTCTTCAGAGATGCACTCTCCTGTCATACGTGCAACTACTTTAAAAACTTTGATTTTGAGCTCATCAAAGACAACATAAAATATAGATCGGCAACTGCCTTTTCCCTATCCGATGGGGTATTGTCCCGTAAATTTTGTAAATAGTTGTAAATACTTGTATATATTTTTGAGCATTTATTATCATATATTTTTCCTATTTTTCTGAGGCTATGTGGCTACTGTGCACCTGTGAAGCTCGGGGGTAATACCTCGGGGGGAGGGGCAAGGCAGTCTGCCACAAAATCCTCTTCTCTCTCTTAAATTTGTTTGTTTAAATCTCGCTATTTTATTTTAATCTTCACTCAGTAAATGTTACTGAACCCCAACCTTCACCATTCAATTGCGTTTCGGCGGTTTATCATACATTCTCACTCAGATGAATTAGTTAGAGCCCCTAGTGGGGTTGATGTTAAGATAACTACAACATATGAGTATGAGAACAATTTGTTTATATGAACAACCCAGAAATGAGTGGTATTACCAGAACGCCTGGGTTATCACTACAGCAGAACCACAGACAAGGTAATTATCGAACTATGAATCCCTTATATACCCTTTTCTTTGTAGTTGACAAATTTTGTCAATCTCGTGTACATAGTTGTATATATTTTCTCCATTATTTTCCCTTTATTACATCTGCGATACTACATCTATTGCATCTATTGCTATTACATCTCAATTATGCTTAATTTCCTATTGATTTCATCATATGTTCAACAGACTGATTTCCCACTCATGACTACTATTTGGTGCTTGGCACCACTCTCCCCCAATTCTACTCCCACTTCACACAATCCCCCCATTATATGTCTCAAGAATCTGACGAATCCAGTTAAACACATCGCGGCAGCGCACTGATATTTGATCTATGTTCTAATTTGTTTTTGTCTAAAGAATTTTTTTTCTAAAGATACTTGGATGTAGACATGTTACTTGGGATAGCCTTGACCTGTAACCAGGGTTGCCACGGGTGGTTAAAACTGCAAAAAGGTCTGACTAATTAACTTCAAAATTTTATTAAAAAAATTAAAATTAGTAACTTTTTATAGCATATGTTTTTCAATTTGTAACTGAAAGTAAATTAAACTGTATAAAATATCTGGGCACCTGAAGTCGCTTGCCGCCCTTCTCCCATCCATCCTTAGCCTGATCCTTGTGGTGCTTTGATGAGGTTGTGGACTTCAAATGAAGTAAACTGAAAGTAAATCTGGTCTGGTCTCGTCTGTTTAGTCTTGCTGGGCTCCTGAGACCAATAATGGCCCCTTTCCCATACATCCTGTAATGAGAACTTAAGCAAAAAACAATAGACAGATTACATGAGATGCAACAATTAAATGGCACATGTTAAGGTAAAGAGAAAAGAATGGCACTTTACCATGGTAATAAGAAACAAATAATTGAATCTGCAGTAAATTGCAATACATATTTAAAAGTAGGGGAACAATATTTACAAGAAGAATAACTATTTACAAAGTATGAGACTGAAAGTAAATGCAAAAAATATTTGTATATAAGTAATATGAAATCTAAGTCATAGTGGTAGATGCGATTGAATAATAAAGAGATAATAAATAAATAATAACAAACAAACAATAAATAATAAAACTGTGGCATTCCTTAGTAACAGACTATAGTTCCTTGACTTCGCGGTCCAGGCTCTCAGATCCAAAAGCAAGACAAGACAAGATATAGTTAGTTCCTTGAGAAAAATACATTTACACACCCGTGATTATCACAAGAAAAATAAAATTAGAAACTTAAAGAACTCGTTGTTAACTGACAAAGTGTTTAATATAATATCGGTGCCAGCTACGAAGAGTTGTGGATTAAACTTTTTATTTTTATTTTCATTATCTAAATAATTAAGGCATTATTTCAGACCTTTTATGGCATCATTTCAGATGAAACTGGAAGAGTTCTTCCGGAAATGATACAGTACAAAAGTTTCTATCAATGTCAATGAAAATATAAAAAGAAAATCTACATAATTCTCTTGAATTAACTCTTTCATTTTAAAAGCTCTGTATAAATATTTTTGACACGACTCCGATGCCTGAAGGCATGAAAACCTGCACTGCTAACTTTTATACTATTTCCAAGGGATTATTTCTCCAATCGTAGTGGTATTAGTCTATCTACCCAGACGTAAATAGACTAATTGAAATGCAATTGTAGATAAAACTGACTTTTCACAATTGTTATGGCTTACATGCATTTTCGTTTCTATAACTTGCTCTTATGCATACAAGATATTATTTAGATCTATACAAAATTCCTTTTATATATACAAAATCATATTAAATTAATTTTATAAATCCAAGAATTAAAATGAATTAAGTTAAAATTAATTAGATTTACAAGATTCATTACCACTTTAAACATAAAATTTAAATACTACGGACACTCCGTTCTGGTGCTAATTTTGTGCTTCGATATAGTCATAGAGAATTACATAGAAACAGAAAGGAGCAATTTTTTGCACTAAGAGGTGATGGATAACTACAGAAAAAGAAATTATCATTAAAAAATTTCCCCTTCTTTGTGTTTCTTTTCTCGAAGTCATAAATTGTGTATCTACAAAACAAACGCGCTTAGCTAGAAAAGATTTCTTCAAGAAGAAGCAAAAAGTAATTTTTCAAGTAGCTTGAATTTTACCAAACACTAAAATTGATATATTTTCTTTCTCAAGAGTTTAAAAACTAAGAAAAAAGCTGTCCTTTCCACGTTTACTTGTTTCGGTGTGTTTTTAATGCGTGAAAGAAACTCATTCAATAAAAAAAAGTAGTTGTCATAAACAGTCTTTCACTGTTGGGTTCCCTATTCATTTTTCAAGGCACTGTGACTTGATAAAAGAAAAGATACTTTCATTCAATTTTTTTTATTCCAAAAGTGGAGACAAAAGAAAAAAAAAGTGGATAGCAATTTTTCTTACAGAAAAATATCGTATAGGTCGGAAATCAAATAAACTTCTTGAATAAGCCGCCGCTACAGGGAATCAAACAGCTGTAAAGGCATAGAGTTGAGTTGAGTAGTCAAGTTCCTGATTCCCACTTGCTTATTTATTTATTCTTTGATTTGTTTAAATCGCGAAAGAACGGATGAATGGATTTTAAGATGAGGAAAAAAAAATCATGCATACAGGAACTTTTTACGAATGTCAGAACTCAAAAGTCATAATTTTTTGGGAGCTTTTTGCCTAATTTGGAAGAAAAGTATAAGCTGTTTTCCTTCTTCGGGTCTTTCTTTAAAATGAAATGCGTAAACAAACAAAAATAGAAGGACTTAAAATAGAACTTTTCATTTTAACCCGTTTTGTCCCGAATTTATATATTAAAATGATACAAAAAGTGGCTTTATGGAAAAAGTGGTATAATATATTATGGAAATTAATTGGTTTTTCTACGGTCAGAGCATTAAAAAAGTATTAGATAGATCAAAAAGTACTTGCTCCGTATAATTCTAGATCTAATCAGAAATAACTAAATCATCATGGTATCTGAGAATCTTTTAATTCACCCTGATAAATGAAAATACTGAAAAAAGTTTCACAATGTATGTCTTTGAAAAAAGGAACTGTCCTAAATATATAACGCTGGGCGTTAACCGGTTAATAAATTTGAATTCACATCTCTCAGTTATATTTATATAATTTCAAAAACCATTTAAAATAAAAAGTCGAAATTATTTAGTAATAAAATATGTACTTTTTTAATTAATTTTTAATTGCACTTTTACATGGTTCACTAAAAGTACCAATTCCAAAATAGAATCATAGGAAACTAAAATATTTTCACCAATTGACAAAAATATTAAATTTTCTAATCCAACCTTTTTGTTAGCATAAGTCTTTAAAGAAAAACACTTGTTTTCTTCATTACATATTAATGTAGAGTCATCAAAATTTATCTAAATGTGAAAAAAAGAGATAGTACATATTTTTTTTGTTACTTAGGTTTAAAAGAAACTCTGCAGTCTTGTAATTTTGAACCCAATTCAGGAGACCATGGAACTCCTGGATCACGTATTGGGACGTGGAAGACTTTTTGAGGGAACTAACCCGAATTTGCGCTACATGGAGAGGAAAACCACGAAAACATTCTATGGTTAGACTACGGCAAGGGGACTCTAACCCATGATCCGTCTACCACTGAGGATATTTTACGTCAGTACAGTGGTCGGGGCAAGCATGGTACGGAAATCGTATCATAACCATCGCTGGGATTCGAACCCCGTTCACCTGATTGGAAAGCGAACACTCTACCCCCTGAGCCACCACGGCTCACTGGGCCTGTCATTGTGAAGAGCTGGGTTTCGATCCCCAGTGGCGACTTGAAGCCCAGTATGGGAAGTAAAGGGGCAGTGCTGATCCCATTGCCACAATGAAAGTCGTTGGTCGCCAAATTGAGGAGCCTTATCCTCCACGAGCCCCCTGACCCATAACGGGCTTTTCCAAGAATGTTTTTAGACAATAAAAAATTAAAGCTTTCAGAATTTTTATAATTTTTATAATTTTACCAGCATTTTAAAAGTCTCAACACGAGAGAGGTGAAAAAAAAAGAGGTGTTTCATACTATCTTCTGAATCATTTATTTGTAAAGGTGTAAAAAATAACTTTAAATCAAGTATACAAAGCAAAGAAGAATACATTAAAATATTAACATAGCAGAATTGCAGATTCTTTACAATTATTTACTCTTTATTTCTGTTAGCGATCTCGAGGACTTATCTCAATAATCACCTTAATTAAAATATCAATTTTCAATATCAAATAGAGTTATTTTACTTCTCTCTTACAATATTTCTGAACTGTTAAATTGAAAGAATTTTTTCAAAAAGCGTTAAAAGTTGGCAACCCTGTTAGTGACTTAATTTTCGAGAAAGGAGAGAAAGCTATTTTTGTAATAACCTATTAAATGAAAGAGTTATTAATGTAGTTCAGCTAGGGTGGAGCTCAAACAAAAGAACAAGGCTATATTGCACTTGTCCAAACTTCTGGATGAATTTTAAATAATGCATGAGTAATGTTTTTAGAAGCACGGTAATATTTGAAAATGAGATCACTAGCTTAATTATAAATGTGGTAAATGTTGCGTAGAAAGTAATTGTACAATATTTTTTTTAAATAATCGTTCATTATCAATTTAACAGTTCAGAAATATTTTAAGAGCGAAGTAAAATAACTCTATTTGATATTGAATATTGATATTTAAATTATGGTGATTATTGGGATAAGTCCTCGAGATTGCGAACAGAAATAAAGAGTAAATAATTGTAAAGAATTTTGAAAAATAAAACAGAAAATGAAATAAATGCGTATCAGGTGGTGTAAAGTAAATAGTAGCCTTGCTATTTGTATTTGATTTGTATAGAGAAATGTAACAAATCATAGTAAAGAATAGTACATTTGACTAATTAATCTCTCTATATCCTGGGCTCTTGAATAGAGAATTATTGCGAATCATAGGCTCTGTAGAGGCTGTGGTGTAATCAACGTACTTGGTTCGAGTAACGAAGTTCGTGCTGTGGCGAGTCTGAGAACTTCAAAATTCGCTCAAAGTATTTTTGTAATCTCTTAACTGAACTGAATTTAAAGAGATGAAATGTGATAATCGTAATAAAAACTTCGTTATTATCGAAACCATTCTGATACTTTGTTCTTTTCTAGTGATTTGCTTCACATCTTTTCTTCAGTTTTTACGTTTTCGATTAATCTTGGATGCTTATAATTTATTTGTTATAATTTTATTAAAGTTATGTTTAAATTTATCGTTTTCCTTTTTGTTATCGTTGGCAACTGACTTAACTAAGAATGCAAACTATAATAAACGCAACCGATTATCTCGCCAAAAGGCGAAGCTTTTGCAAAGGCTCTATAGTCATATGGAATGATGTTTTTTTTGCAAATAATATGCCATTTTCATAACTGCTCTGAGTTTGAAACAGTTACTCATAACTCTTAGGTCAAGTTTAGCCAGCGTTCTCTACGTTTATTCCAAAAATAGCGTAAAACGTCAATATGGAGAATAGCCATGGCTTTACAAAAATGAAAAGCATTAGTAGTCTAATTTTTTTTTCGAGTTTTTAAAAGCTTATTCCAATGTTGTTTTATTTAGACCCATAAAAAGAATAGGAATAAGGCATCGATTTTGATAATTTTCATTTAAGTGGAAAAAATATCGCATAATTAGCAATTTTTTAAAAAAGTTTTATAAATTTTAAAATATTCTTGTTACTTCTCCGTTCTAAAGCCCAGATTGTGGCCGGGATAGCCTGGTCGGTAGGGCACTGGGCCCATGTCCGATAGTTCGTGGGTTCGAACCCCGCCGGCTGAAGACTCCCCGTGTAGTTGGTGACTGATGCACGTTAAAATTCTGTCGAGTCGCAGAGTCCTCCATGTTCCCATAACAAATCAAAACCTCTGGGGGTACTGGATTGGAGATCACTCGTTCTCTGATTCAGGTCAAATTTGCGATCTGTGGATGAATGACTGGATGTATGAATGGGTCCGCCTTATAAACAGGTATGATGTATGATGTGGCAGAAGTCGAATTCTTGGCCATAGATGGCGCCACTGAAAAAAAAGAATTGCACACTCTACCTTAAATTTTCTCGGTTTCACCAAGCAGGCTTGCCAGTGTGGCAAGTAGCATTAGATCCAACCAACCAACCAAAGCCCAGATAATTCTTTACAGCAAGATGGCATATACAGTGTAAAAACTATAGCTTTGCTTTATGTTTAAAGCACTTAAACTGTGTCTTTTCCTTGACGAAAGACCTTCGAATTAATTTTTCGAAGACCATGTTAATTAATTTCCAAACTATCTTCGCTTCAATATTGAATCAGGGTTACTACGGTCTGCAAAAGTTTGTAAAGTGGTAGCAAAATTAAGAAAAATTTAAATGTCTTCAATCAAATAATATTTAATTTTAAGGAACATTAACGAATTTAAAAATAAATTAGGAATAATTTTGCAATGCTTACGTGCTAAAAATTTAAAATTTTTTTAGTAGACTCGAGATACTTTATCAATCTCTTGTTGATTTTTTTCGGGTCTCTATAATCCTGTAACATATAATAAACCAAAGATAATACTAATCTCCATATAGTCTCTGCTTTGAAGTGAAAAATATATTGAATCATCTCAAAATTTATGGAAATTAATCTCAATGGAGCCTTTGCTTTTAATAAATAAACACAGTAATGATGATTTGTAATGAATTTCTGTACAGTCTCCAATTTTAATCTCCGTTTCTTCTCCGTAATCCATCGCAAAACATCGATTTTTTTCGTGATGCATCGCGGCTTTAGAATTTCATTATCACCCATTACTAGTAGTTTTTATCAAAATATAACCGAATGCTCATTATACAGATATGCATTGGAAGTCAAAGAACAATGGTAAGTTTTATTCGTGAAAACTAACTAGAATAATAGACGTAAAGTAACACATCTTTTTGTCAACAAGTAAAAAATAAAAAAAATAGTTTAGATGCAAAGAAAAGTTTGAGTTTATTGATAACAAATACATAATTGAAACCCTTTTTAAAAAAAATTAATTCATAATTTTTTTTGAAAAGAAGCATTTACTAAAAAAGTAACAAATAAAAAATTCCAGTTTCTTATCTTTCTTCTCGTTATATTTTTTAGTTGTTTATATCATTACGTAAAGAAGGACATTTGCATAAACTTTAAAATATTCTTTTTAAAAATCATTTCTTTAAATCTCAGGCTTTTTTTCCCCACATTAAAGTAGCAACGGTAATGTTTAAGAAATCGTATTAAAATTCACAGTAAATTTAGAAAGTAAACAATAGTCTTCAAAGTTTTATAAACACCAGTATTTGCTTTCAAAACCTTTCAATGAAGCAAATATTTAAAAAAAAGTTGCAATAAAAGATCTCGCTACATTTTTTTTTTAAATGCTTACCTTTTTAATACTCTTGTGTATTAACCATTGCTTTTCTTAGTGAACGTATCCTAAGAGCTGCCCCATTTAGAAAAAAAATTTACTCAATGCATTTCTTTTTTAATTAAATGAATGCTTGCAACACTAAAAATTATAAGAACATTAATAATTTCAAATATTTTAGGCATTTTTATTTAATAGAAATGTAATATAAATTCTGCTTGAACTTTACAAAATTTTGTGGACGTGGTAGAATTGTGGGACGTGGAAGACTTTCTGAGGGAACTAACCCGCATTTGCGTTACATGGAGAGGAAAACCACGAAAACATGCTACGGTTAGGCTAACGGCAAGGGGACTCTAACCCATGATCCGTCTACCACTGAGGATATTTTACACCAGTACAGTGGCCGGGGCAAGCCTGGTACGGATATATAAACCATCGCTGGGATTCGAACCCAGTTCACCTAATTGAAAGGCGAACACTCTACCCCTTGAGCCACCACGGCTCACTGGGCCTGTCATTGTGAAGAGCTGGGGTTCGATCCCCAGTGGCGACTTGAAGCCTAGTATGGGAAGTAAGGGTAGCCTGTGCGCAGTGCTGACCCCATTGCCACAATAAAGCCGTTGGTCACGAAATTAAGGAGCCCTATCCTCCACGAGCCCCCTGACACATAATGGTTGTTCCAAGAATGCTTTTTGACAATAAAAAATTAAAGCTTTCAGAACTTTTATAATTTTGCCAACATTTTAAAAGCCTTAACACGAAAGAGGTGAGAAAAAAAGAGGTGTTTCTTACTAACTTCTGAATCATTTGCATGCAAAGGTGTGAAAAATGACTTTAAATCAAGTATTCGAAGCAAAAAAGAATGCATAAAAATATTAACATAGCAGAATTGCAGATTCTTTACAATTATTTACTCTTTATTTCTGTTTGCGATCTCGAGGACTTATCTCAATAATCACCTTAATTAAAATATCAATTTTCAATATCAAATAGAGTTATTTTACTTCGCTCTTAAAATATTTCTGAACTGTTAAATTGATAATGAACGATTATTTAAAAAAAAAAATTGTACAATTTCTTTCTACGCAACATTTACCACATTTATAATTAAACTAGTGATCTCATTTTCAAATATTACCGTGCTTCGAAAAACATTGTTCATGGATTATTTAAAATTCATCCAGAAGTTTGGACAAGTGCTATGCAGGCTTGTTCTTTCGTTGAGCTCCTAGACCAGGGATGGGCAAACTTTTTTGGTCGAGGGGCCAAAAATCAAGAAAAAAAAAATGCTTGGTGGGCCAAGTAAAAACTTCAAAATTTAAGAAAAAAAGGTGATATACAAGTTTTAATTTAAATATTTAGTGAGATGAAGGAAATTGCGATTTCATTTTTAAAAGTTCCTTACATTAAGGTTGGAAGTGAGATGTGCTTATTTTAAGGAACAAGGCTAAATGCTTTGCTGTTAGTCTACTTCTGAAATGATTTTTTCTAAGGTTCATAGTTGAAAACTCTTGCTCACATATATAAGATTAAGCAAACATGCACTGATTTTCTGAGCATGAAATATTAAATTTCGGAAACTAGCTTTTGGTAATGATTTGTAAAACTTTGGAATAATATTTAGAAACGACTGCTTCAGATGATTGTTAGATTGTCCGCTCTTTGGAGCGTAAAATGCGCAGTCTGCCAAATGTGAAGTGCAATTTACCTATATTAGATTCCATAAGTCAGCTCCTCGAGAGAGACAAGCGCTAGTTGGAGCCAATCTACGGCTATTCTATAAAGAACTTCTGCTTTCAACATTTTACCAATTGAAGCTGTCTGAGCTAACTATTTCCATCAATTTATGTTTTGTAGAACAAAAATAGAGAAAGCAAAAACTTCATCAGTACTTTGTTGAAAAAGGAAAAACAGAAATAATTTTAAACATAGTCGACAAGAAAATGGATGTATATTGTTTATATTTGCCACTGATCGGCAAATAAAAATTCTATCCGCGGGCCGGATAAAATCTTCCAGAGGGCCACAGTTGGCCCGCGGGCCGTAGTTTGCCCATCCCTGTCCTAGACGGATAGGAAAGGCTTTTCATTCTACCATTTTTTTCTAGAAAAATTAAATTTCTTTAACTACCGAGATTTTTTTACACTTATAGCATATATATAAAACTGCTACTTTCTTAGGGAAAAGTAAATAGATCAGTATTAGCTACCACATCGACTGCTAAATTCAAAATGTTATCACTTTAAACTTATGTAAATTTCTAGATGTAAGGGATAGGGGCCGCTGCGTGGCCCAGGTGCCCAATTTTTTATAAATAAAGTAAAGGAAAGAAAAGTAAATAGCGTAAAATAATTTAAGAAAAAGATAAAACTGAAAAGGTTATACTACCAGCTTTTCCTCGTTTCCGTTTCATTTTCACCCAGGCTCCGTACCATATGTTTAAATCTGTAAATAATTCCATACACTTTGAATAGTAAACTGAAAGAAAAAAATTCTGTAAAAAGTAGCTACTTAATTAATTTTAATAAAATTTTGAATTTTAATGATCAGTACTTTTTGCACCCCGTGATAATCTTGCTTATTTAATAAAAGTTTTTGCACACATTAACGATGTTATCGTATATTAATATGTATATATATAAAAATAAAATTTTGCTTAAAATACTTAAAAAGTTGACAACCATATTTAAGTTAAAAAATTACCATATATGTTTAATTCATTTGTAGGTAGTTAAATTTCTTCTTACTTTGAAGCATTAATCTAAGTATTAAATAGAAAAGCTAGTCTTACTATTCTTTCAAGTCTTACAATCACTTTAAAAGTAAAACTAAATCCTTTCTAGGAATCAAGGAGAATTGGTTGCTATGACAATTATTTAGTAAATATGTAAAACGAAGGAACTCTATCAAAACATTTTTACAGTGTATGTAGTTATATTTTTTGAAAATTTTCAAATGCTAAGCTCTAAGTAATGTACATTCCTAATATGAAAATAATAAATACATTCTGAAATATATACATAAGAGTACAATCAGGATATGAAACAAACATATATTATAAATTATAAATATACATTATATTTAACCTCAATAAAAAATTCACTTTAGTAATGCGTTAAATCCTTAATCCAGTTCATTTGTTTTTCATATAAGCTGAATTATATACTGATGTTTGATATTAGGCAAACAAATTTCAGATGATTCAAATTTGTAAATTAATTACTTGTGCTTTAAATTTATTAAGTAACTTTATAAGGATATTTGTCTTTCAACTTCGTTAAACAAAGAAATTGCGCTTCAAATTTGTTAAACAAGTTATTAGTACAATTTATTAAACTTTGTTCCATATAAAGATTTCTATAAATTAATAATATATTGAAATCTTTGTAGTTTTCCTCTCCAGGTAACCAGAGCCTGACTAAGGAATGGGCATACGGGGCAGTTTCCCCTGGACCCCCACATCAGACGGAGGACCCAAATTGAATATAAAGTTTATTTTACGTTTCCTTCTTTAATGAACTTTTTTTAAAACAAAATATCACTACAGTGTAAAATCCGCCAGTTTTATGTTAGCTTCTTCATTAATCTATCATATGAATACAATCTATATTTTGCAAACCCATGGCTTTCTAAGGCGGAATTCAACTAAATTTTCGTAATCATGGTGTATAAATTTGACCAATCAAAAGTCTGTATTTTTACATATTGCAAAATGCGATATGTTTACAAAAATACCGGCTATTGATTGGCTTAATTGAACCATCTTAATTGCATAAATTTAACTGAATTCCGCCCTAATATCAGCAAGGATATGAATTTTTCGCAGCTAGATAACAAAGTTAACAATCAGAAATCTGCATTCGACATGATGGAGATAAAATTGTAAGAAAACCAATAAAACAGACAGAACTTTATTTCGTCTGATCATTGGAGGGGGAGGGACTTTATAGCTATTTTAGGTTCTAGTCAATTTTCTTGTCATCTATAATGAGGTGAAAAATTTAAATACCTCCATAAAGTTCCGTTCTTTATTATTGAAGTAGTGAAGCAGAGGAAGCCCACAAGGAATTTTTTGCCCTAGACCCCAACAAGGCTAAGTCGGACCAACACCTCCCAGATAAGAGCAGGCCTCAGCACGGGTTACCATAAATATCCTTTAGTAGTCCAAACGTAATGACATATTTCGTATTTTCCACCACTGCGCAGATTAGTACCCCGAACGTAATGACATCTGTCTTATTTTTCATCTACTGCGCAGTTATCTTCGTCACATCGGACTACTAAATTGATCCGTGCTGAGGCCTTCCTACTTCAAGGAGGTGTTGGTCGGACCCTGCATGTCACGTAAATATGAGTTAAATCCTCCACGAAGTCGAATTTCTTCCATTACTTGATCCAGGAGTTCCTTTGTCTTCTGCTTAAAATCAAAAGGCTACGGAGTTGAACATAGGCAGTCAGAAACTCAAAAATTTGGTCAGCTGTTCAACGACGGTTACAAAATAAAATGAAAAAAACTCACAAAACAAATCCAGATTCAAAAATTTGACGCGTACTTTTTCGCCCTTTTTTTCTCGGATAATTTGATTACCCACATTAGAAAGAAAAATCATCCCTTCTTTGTAAAAAAAAAACCGCATGATCTCATAGTCCACTCGATGGAATATATGAACCAGAATGAAAAAAACAAAATAAATTTTAAAAACAAGTATATATCTTCCGGGGTAGTCGAGTGCATATCTTCCGGGATCATAGTTCTGGGTGGAAAAAAAAAATTCGATCCCTGTGATGAAGAGATCAAATGAATTGGGGGTGAAGAGAACTTAAAAAAGTTTCGAAAAGGGAGTAAATTATTTTGCAGCAGGAAAAGATTTAAGAAAAGTACATATTCAATTTCACTCACATAATTCTATTTGGTTTACCCCTGCCTGTGAAGCTTTTCCTGTTGGAAGGAAGATTCGAGGGGTAATATAGTTGACAATGGAGTTACGTGTCACCGGGAGGGGAACAGGAAAAAGGTGGGGTTACGGTACATCCCTTTTCCTCTTTTTTGACAGGCTGGGATTATATTCACCCAATCTTTTATTTTCTGGAGTACTTAGAAGATTCTTATTTATTTGGGTTTTTTTTTTTTTTTTTTTTTTTTTTTTTTTTTTTTTGTTAGAAAGAGGGAAAAAGTGAGCTCTTTTGATTTAATGAAGTCTAACGAAGAAAACATTTTGTATTTTAATGAGCTGTGCGAGCTGATTTATAGAGCCTCTTAATTATAACCGACGATTTGAAAATTTTACGAAGAAAAAAAATTGGTTCAGTTTGGTATGTTCTGCTTTTGAAATTAATTTTTGATTCTCTCAAAAATATTTACAATATTCGTCAACGGATGGCGCTTCTAACGGTGAAAGGAATACCAATTAATATTTTCAACATAGCATTTGCAGCAGCCATGTGCTGCAACCGTAACGTTATAAATACAAAATTTTAACGCTATACACTGTAGAAAATACTTAAAAAACTATTTTATTCTATAACCGTCGTTGAATAGCCGACCCAAATTTGAGTTTACGACTACCAATGTTCAGCTCCGTTGCCTTGCAATTTTGAAACCAACCCAAAAGACAAGGGAACTCCTGGATCAAGTATTGGGAGAAATTTGCCTTCGTGGGGAACTTTTTGATGGAACTAACCCGAATTTGCGTGACGTGGAGAGAAAACGTACCACGATTAGCTTGACGGCAGGGGGACTCAAACCCATAATCCGTCTACCACGGATATTTTACATCAACACTGTGGTCGGTGCGAGCAGGGTGCGGAATTCGAATCGACGAGATATTGCTGGGATTCGAACTCGGTTCACCATATTGAAAGGTGAACGCTCTATCCCCTGAGCCATCAAGGCTCTTTAAAAACTGTTTTAGAAATTCAAGGCAAGGATTCTAATATTTTTGGACACGTTTTACTAATGAGTAGTATATANTCGGAAGGTCTACATTATTAAATTGCGTTAAAACTAAATTTGCCTTTTAATATTTGTTTAACAGCTATAACTGATATTAAGGAATGCTTTTTACACAAGAAAAATGAAAAGTGTTTATATATATATATATTGGAGTTCTACATAGGCATTCTAGGAAGAAGTTAAAAAAACAGAAGCAACTGATGTAAAATGTAGTTTCTCATCAACTAATACATAAAAAAAAATAATGCATACATAAAAATTAGCGAAAGTGTTTCACGTAATTCAAAATGCTCGTAGTGAATAATTTTAACTCCTTTTACTTTAAACTTTAATCAACAATCTCTCCACATATCACGTTGAGTTAGAATTTCTTTTATTCTGAACAACTGCGAAAGAAAGTCGAAAAATTACTTCGAGTACTCAAACAGACGAGAGTAAAAACAAACATTTATAAAAGAGCTCAACTCATAAGCTAAAACAGAAGTTCCATTCAAAATGTTTAAAAAAGAGGTAGAAGGAATGATATGGAGATGGAACAAGGTGCTGCAGCGATGACAAGTCTGACAACCAGACAAAAACTTGATCCCAAAACGATTTCAAGAGATGTGTTTGACTTTCTAACCTTTGCCACTTGAACTGTTGTAAAATAAAGATAACAAAAGTGAAAAACTAAAATAAACGGAGAAGCTGGCAACTAGAGGAAAGAAAGCCAGCTAGAAATCCCAACTGGGTAGATCATTTTGAGTCAATGAACGCGTGGAAGGCAACGCGCCAAGCGATTCTGATAAAATTTGCCTTAACTGTTCTTCATGTTTTTTACTTGTTAATTGAGCACTGCTTTTTTCCCCATATGTTTATGGGGCGTAGGCGTATTAAACGTTATGAATCTTACAGGAAATTGGGCCTGACGCGAGACGCTATGTTAGTGTTTATGACGCTTATCTTGTTCAGCTGGCATCTGGGACGTATACTGAGTATCAAGATTCAGTTCTTGTTGTTGTTTCTTTTTATTTTTTCGTTATTTTTGTAAATTCTCCCAGGGTATCTAAATTATTAATGTTTTCTTGGCATTCATGTATTGTTCTTGGTGAAGATAAAATTTGAATAAAAAGCAAAGGGATTGATGATGATTAAACACTGAATAAAACATTTTCTCATTTGCCAATGAATACAAGTCAAGTTTAGGGTATCTAAATTATTAATGTTTTCTTGGCATTCATGTATATGTTCTTGGTGAAGATAAAATTTGAATAAAAAGCAAAGGGATTGATGATGATTAAACACTGAATAAAATCATTTTCTCATTTTTGCCAATAATTACAAGCCCAATTTGTAGTTTATCATAATGAAATTAATTGTAAATTAATGTTTGTAAAATTGAAGGGAAATTAATTTTCTGAAATTTTTAGAACTTCCCTGAGAATTCCTTTTTGATTTTTCCTGGTGATGGGCATTCTGTAGACAGAATCGTCGATCACAAACTATAAGTACCTCGAGGTATAGATCGCGTTAACGCTCTGGTAGAATAACATTGATTCCTTCTCTAAGCGGAATAAACCTAATATACATTTTCTTTCTTTTATAATTTTAAAAAAAATAGTAGTTGCTTTGATTGATAGCTTATAGTAGGATTTAAAAACGATACGACACCCAGAAATATTTCAGGTCTGTGTGAACAAGGATGAAAATTCCAGCTGAAAATATAAGAAGTGCTATAAACTCAATTTATCTCTATATATTCAATACCGCAATCGTAACTGTCATATGACTTACATTGTAAAATTTTCATATTTAAAGTGAAAGCACTTTTTAAATTCAATTATACTTACGCTTCATATATAAGCTTCGTGAACTAAGAGAAATATGCTATTTAAGAGGTGCTGAATTTTCTCTCGTTTAATTAACTTTTGCGATTTATTAATCACCACTTTTTGAATTTTTAGTCGCCTAGGGCATCACTGCGTGAATTAAGTTTTCTAGTGGTAGTATGATAAAACAGTTTTTAAACAGTTTTTATTGATCTTAAGACAATGACCATTTATCCATCTGAATTTTTATCTATATTTAAATTATTTTTATGTAGGATTATTGAACTTAAGACAATGGTCATTTATCCATCTGAATTTTAATATACATTTAAATTAATTCTATGTAAGTGCGAACAAAATTCTTTTGTTTATAATTTATTAAAATACACTATAGAACAAAATTTTTGTTGCATTTATACAAATACTTGATCTTACTTACAATTAGTTTTGATCCAAAAGTTAGAGACTTTTTTCAAAATGGTATTTTCAGTTCAGTTTATTTTTTGACTAAATTTATAAAATAATAAAAAAAAATTATTGGTTGATACATTTTATAAATATAGGGGTATGACAAAAAACGCAGAAACATTTCTGTACTAACTTTATGTAATCAATGTTTCTTTATGCAGCTAATGATTTGGAAGATTTTACATGGCATAACAGTTAGCACAATTTGAAAAATCACGCTTGTTATTTTTTCCCATGCAAAATTCAAATTAACCAAAAAGCGGGGAGGAAACTCATAACATCTTTTTAAGTTTATGACCATCAAACTTTTATATCATTCTGCTGGATTGCGATATTTACAAAAAGAATGCTTTTAAAATTTAAGTGAATGGAAGAAAAATGGAAGGAAAAAAAAAGCTTTTAACTTCATACGCTCAGTTTGATCGATGCAAACTTTGCAAGGGCCGACCGATTTGTGTAGTGGACAGTGAGCTGAACTCACATTAAAAAAGGTCTTGGGTTCGAATCCCGAACAAAACATGGATGTTCTTTCGTTCTCCGTATTATCTGCCCTTACTATGGGAGCAATGTTGGCTCACCTCATATGGTGTCCCTGAAGGAATGGCCTATAAATCTGCCCAACTGATACCTGAACGACGAGTGTTAATCGGGTGGGTATTGAAAAAAATGTTTTTCACATGGGTAAAAAAAAGGACACAGCTCCTAAAAGATTTAAGCATGATCTCTCAAATTGTGTCAACAGTTTAACCACGTAAAACCTTCCAAAACATTAGAAAGTTCATTAACACAAGGTTTTAATATTTTTGTTCTACCCCTGTACATATACGTGATCTTGTCTGCTCATCGCCTTCTTACAACCAAGCCCAAACTACCAGAGATGAGGAGACACTGAGTAGTAACTCATCTAATGTTGTAAAATCCTCGGAAGGTCTACATTATTAAATTGCGTTAAAACTAAATTTGCTTTTTAATATTTGTTTAACAGCTATAACTGATATTAGGGAATGCTTTTTACACAAGAAAAATGAAAAGTGTTGAACAGTTTCTAATTTAGAATAATAAGAGCTTTAAACGAAATTTTTAACAGTCAGTTTTTTCTGTATTTCGACTAACTATCAGCCCTGATTTGCAGGTTGGCCACAGACTGGAAAAATTTAAGAAGTGGTGACTAATATTTCATGCAGTTGGAAATTTTGTAAACTTTAAATTTTGTTTAAAAAACTCAATTGCTCAGTTTATAACGCAAATATTTAATTTCAGCCGTGGTGGCTCAGGGAATGGAATCGTTCGCCTTCCAATGAGATGATCGAACCGGATTCGAATCCCAGCGATGGCTGGTCGATACGAATTCCGTCACCGGCTCGCATCGATCACAGTGCTGACGCAAAATGTCCTCCGTGGTACACGTATCATGGGTCCAACCCTTGGAGAGAATCCTTGTCATCAGGCTAACCATGGGAAGTTATGGTGGTTTTCCTCTCTATATGTAACGCAAATACTGGTTAGTTCCATCGAAAAATCCTCCACGTAGGCAGATTTCTCTCAATACTTGCTCCAGGAGTTTCCATGTCTTCTGTATCGGGTTCAAAATTGCAAAACTATGGAGTTGAACATTAGTAGTCCTAAACCCAAAAATGAGTCGGCTGTTCAACGTCGGTTATAAAATAAAATAAAATATTTAATTTACAAATATATTTGGTTTGTAGGAATTGGTTAAGACATCTTAGTTACTTGATCTTTTTAACCAGTCTTAAATAGCATTTTTCGGTAGTTTATTAATAATGGCTGATTCAACGCAATGTATAGAAAGTTTAAAACCACAGCTTTAGAAATTATAATTAAAATCACTTTTCGGTTGAATATTGCTTTTACAACGGAACAAAATGTAATTTTAAGTTACGAAATCCCTTGATGCATTTCATAAATATAAATTGCTTGGCCTTGCAAGCAATTTCAGGAGAACACGAATGCGAATAAATGCTTCTCCACACTTAATCCTACAAATTCCTCATCAATGTCACTACCAATAATTTTAATTCTCGCTTCCATAAACCGGACATGTCCTGTAATGGCTATCACCGGTGTTCGTTCCGTGCAAGCGTTCCAGAATTTTCCAGCAATTACGAAAGACGAATATCCTCAATCTTACGTGGAAGATTACAATTAAAATCCAAAATTCCATATTTCGAAGAGGAGACATTCTCCTATCCCTTTTCCTTTCGTCTGCCCGGGTCATCCGGGTCCTAAAGGGGCTGGCAGCATGGAATATAATTGATGACTCTCCCGCGTGTCACATCTCTTCTGCGACAATATGTTCTCTTAATCATTCTAAAATTCTTGACTTTACATACATGCACACATGATTCCGCCATTCCCTGACGACCGTGATGGGCTTCCAAGTTCATTAACTAATGAGATGGGTGTACTGCCAGCGGGGTTGCCTTGCCACCCCCTACCCTCATGATGTACTTCCTTTGGCAAGAGGTTCAATCCGAGCGGACTTCATTTAAATAGGTTTTAAAATCGCAAAATTCCTTTAAATTGATTACTCATTAAATTATTCCTTCGAATAGAGACGACGACTTTTCAAGAGGCCTCAGGAATCTGTCGTTATCTTCCATCGCATTATTTGGGTGCAGTTTTGTTTCGTTAAAAGATTCGATTGTTATTTAAAGTTTTGCCTTTAAGGCTTCGTTAAATCATTGGCTACATTCTAGTGTTGTTGCTGCTGCTGAATCGAAGCATCGATGAATTGTTTCGCTTCATCATGTGGAAGTAATCTAATGACTGTTTGGGTTGGAGTTAAAATTTTATTTGCAGAACGTGATGTAGTTAAAATTACTTTTGTGCCAGGTAAAATAAATTTGTTACTTTTCAGAAAAAGCAAGGTTAATTAGCATATTTTGTTCAAAGTTTTAAAATCTCAAACTACTTTCTGTAGAATACGGTTAATAACAAACAATTAGTTTGTTAAGATTCGAAATAAATTTACTGATTTGAATCTGATACTAGCCAGATTTTTTTTTATGAATAATGAATTCTCATGCAGCAGAGATAAGTAAAATAACTTAGATATTAAAAAAAAATACTTAAAGTTTAAAAACAAACAAAGTTCAAAATTTTCAAAAGTGAATTCTCATGCCGCAGAGATAAGTAAAATAGAAAAACAATTAAAATTCAAAAACGAACAATTAAACTTCATCAGGGGACACACTGCCTGGCAACCTGTTGAAGTACTGTCTTGCCAATACACATATCTTTTATTTTTATTGCTTTTTCCTGCTTTAATTATTTTTTTGAATATGTAAATTATAATAAAGACAATTTGGTTTTAACTATTTTGATTTAATGTTTTAATTGCCTTTTCTGTGTTTGTAAATTAGATTCATTTCTGATTAGATTAGAAAAGTAACATTATACTAGAATAACGGTACATACATTTTAATATTTATATCGTTTTATTTTGGTTTTAAGTGGTAGTCTCAAATCCTTTAAATTAATCCTTTAATTAAATCCTTTAAATTAATAGTTAACTTTAAACTAAAAATTACCATCTTTTACTTTTATTTCCTCTATAGGGAATTTTGTAACTAATTTTTGATGTAAATTTAATAAAATTAGTTCCATTTTTAACATAATTTTTACGTTGTCTTAACCCAGTTATTCATTTTTTCCAGTTTATTTCCCATGATTTCCGTTTTATTTAAACGTTTTCCTGCTGGACTCTTATTTCGCACTTTAACCCTTTTGAAGGCCGTGGTAAGTATCTTACCACCACGTTTTACCACTTTTAATTTTGGTTTCAATTTTTCAATAACTTCCGCTTTCTTGAAGTGAGTTTGAATAAAATTGGTAACCATTTGTCACTTTTAAAAAACGTATAAAATTATAAAATACGTAATTCATACCTGCCAACTTTCATTCTTTCCGAGAATGGATTTTCAGAGTGGTTGTAAATCAATAAATGAAAAACAATCTGACTCAAAAATATATTTATATTTTGATCCCGTAGAATTTCGCTTGTGCAAGGATTATTATGCTTTTATATATTTATTGTAATTATTTGTATGTAGTGTTGGTCAAACTGATTTATAATTATCATTATAATTCAAAAAGTTAATTGGAATAACATGAGTATTGCTACCACTTTAAATATGAAAATAAAATCTTCCGGAAAATCCGGAAGAGTTGGCGGGTATGATAATTTCTTTTGAAGTTAGCAGCATATAAGGAATTTATTTTATAAATAAAGAAAAATAAAAGTCAGTAAGTTCCTAATAGGTCATGTTAAATATATTTACCACCAAGAATATGGCATTTTTATAAACTAAATGAGTTGTTTCTTTTGTATATCAATTACTGTTCTTAAAACAATTTCAATTCCAAAAATACTTTAATTTACCTTTACTAGAAATAAAGGGCCCGTTAAAGGGTTAAGCGTGCATGCTCTGTAATGTATTCATAATGCTTTGAATTCATAAAGTCATTTTGTACTCTTAACTCTTTTATTTGAAGAGCGTAGTAGCAGGTTTGCAAATAAATTAAACGAGAATTTTCTGCAGTTAGATACTAATTTTGTTAAAAAATGCAACAACTATTTGATTTCTGAATTAGATTTATGTTACAAAATATTTAATTTTATATTATTAATAGATTTTAGATACAGCAATTCCGAAATAACACGAGAAATTAAAGGAAAGATATAATTCTATTGCTCTTAAACAATTAGGCTCTTTTCTTTTAAACATACATATTTTCTAAAAAGTAACTATCACAATGTAAAATAAATGAACATAGAAAAGAATCCTTAATAAAATTATACATATTTAATAATTTCTTTTTTCACCAAAATTTTTTTTAAAAAATTCGTTTTTCTTCTTTTTTTTAAAATTACGAATAGTAATTAAAGAAAACAACATTTTCTTAAAAAATCACTTTCTATCAACTATTATATTATATATTTCTTAAATAATGCTTGATTTTATGTTAATATGAAAAAAAAACAATAAAAAATTTATTATCTCTAGTATTTTCAAAATTAGATATTCATTCTGATTCTTAATAATGAAATAATAGTTATGCACTAATTTTTGTAAAAAAAAAACTGCAATTCATTAATTATTTTTTTACAATATTTGTTTAGAAATATTATTAGTTAATAAACTAAATTTTCCGACATTTCCTCTAAATAAATAGTAATAAATATATTTAACAATGCAGACTTTTGTATTTGATATTATCATGTAAATTGTTTAGTTTTATTTAAAAATTCTGATTCTGTTTAATGTGGGAAAAGAGTATTATTAATTCTATGTACCTACAATTGTGTACTATAACATTATTTATTTATAATAGATTTTTATTCGATATTCTAATTTCAGGATGTTGAAACATTTAATTATAAGGATTAAGTTAAATAATAAATGTTTTCAAAGTTTTTTTTTATCAAATACATGCATAATAGAACTTAATTAGATTTTTTTCTTTATAGTTTTCGATCAGATATAACTGAAATAATACGCGATAAAAGAAAGCAGAAAAACTATGCCAAAAATCACCGCACACAAATCATTTACTCCATCTGTTGTATGAGCTACAAATTGCATCATTAAAATTATATTAACCCGTTTTGTCCCGAATTTATATATTGAAATGATACAGAAAGTGGTTTTATGGAAAACGTGGTAAAATATATTATTGAAATTAATTGGTTTTTCTACAGTTAGAGCATTCAAAAAGTCTTTGATAGATCAAAAAGTACTTGCTCCTTATAATTCTAGATCTAATTAGAAATAACTAAATCATTGTGGTATCTGAGAATCTTTTAATTCACCCAGATAAATGAAAATAGTGAAAAAAGTTTCCCACCACAATGAATGTCTTTGAAAAAAGGAACAGTCTTAAATATATGACGCTGGGCGTTAACCGGTTAAGAGCAAATATTTGCATATTCAATTTAACACGTTGAATGCCATGGGGGTCACCGGTGACCGGCGCTGAGTTTGTTCGTAGCTCCACGGGTGTCACCGGTGACCGGCGAAGTCAAGATTATTAGAAACACATAATTCGAGTAAATTTGTAATTTTTTTAATATTATTATCGTTACTAAAATCGTTTGAAGAAATTAATGCTATACAGAACACAAAAAATTAATTTTATATATATACACAGAGATGCCAATTTACTCCGGACAGCGAATAAATATTTTCAAGTGGTAGTTTATCAATTGTGATTCTTAGTTTAATAAATTCAATTTAGTAGATTTTCATCCACCACTATTTCTAAACATTTCGTAGGTTTATATAATTCACCACTTTTTCTCAGGTGAGCTATCTTATAAAACTAGCGAAATCTGTCTAATATTTGTAGTTTTTACAGTGTTAAAGAGCTAATTAATTACAAGCACAGGCTTCAATGAGAAAATAGACCAGTTTATTTTAATTGCAAATATAATTTTTTGTCTTTGCGGACGAAAAATATCCTCAGTGGTTGACGGTCCATGAATCAGAAATACCTTGCTATCCCACCAACAGTGGAAGATAATCATAGTTTTCCTCTCCATGCATTACAAGTGCAGGATTGTTGCATTAAAAATTTCTCCACGAAAGAAAGGTCTCAATGCTGGATCTAAGAGTTTCCTTGTCTCATTTGTTTGTTTCAAAATTAAAAGGTAATGGAGTTCAACGTCGATAGTTGTAGCCCCAAAAATGAGAGGGCTGTCCAGGGCCGGTTATGAAACAAAACTTTAACACGTTCACGCCGGGGTGACCTACCGGTGGGTCACACTAGATTGTCTCATCGGGCGGAGCACCGGAGTAAAAACTGGTAACAAATAAATTTCATTTTTTAGTTTTTTTCCGGGTATAATAAAAATCCATAACTACCTATTGTTATTAACGGATGCAATTTTTATATTGAATTGCTTCTTCGCCGTGATAAATTTCCTTACAGTGAATTGTTATTGTTGAGAATAGATTAACTCCTCCCGAATATTATCTAATATTGAAATACTTCTTCTACCAGTGTTTTCTTTTTTCCGTCCCGCTTTCAGGCGCAACACCCGGCGTGAACGTGTTAAATGCTTTTGCTAACAATTCATTTGACAGCTGACATAAACCATCGGCATCTACTCTATTACGAGTTTACTCTGGTATTGCAGAAAATGTATCAGCAACTAAAATTCACGTTTAATAATAATAAAAAGAAATCATCCGATCACAATTTTATTTATTTTAAGTTGTGATCGTTTTGATCCAAGGACTCATTGTACAGTGCGCAAAGTAAAAAAACGAACCACTCTGAATAACTTTGGATCTAATGATTGCATCTTCACGTTTTATGACTTAATCTCAATGGTTTGATGGATAACCTTAGATATAATTAATTAGTTGCAGATGATATTTTAAGTTACTAAACTAGGCACAAAAATGTACTTTCTCTGAATAAATATACGTTTTTTCGACGGATTCGGATTTCTGACCCTCAAAATATAGGGGGTAGCCGCAACCTGTGTGTGTGTAAGTGTCCCCACTTCTTTGCTACGCAAGGAGTAGTAAAGAGAAGGTGACAATGGATTTCAGTTTATGATACGATACATTAAATTATATGTTTTTCTTTTAAGTGTTAATGTCAAAGGAGCAGTCAAATGTATATGTGTGTAAACATTCTTTATAAACAAGTACATTCAGACAAAAAAGTAAACAAATTTTAAAAAATATCATTTTGAAAAAAATATGCTTTGTTGCCAACTGCTACACTTTTTGATAAATATTTTACAAGTGGATAAAAGCAAAAAAATTTCAGAGATTTTGCAGCATTTTAAGAGCGAGAGAATTTAAAACAAAGTGAAGAAAGTTTTGATCATTAAAATGCAGTGGTGTGGGAAGTAACTTTAAATCAAATTGACAAAACAAGAACTCTTATATATTTAGCTACAACTTGAAGATATTTTTCGCCAAAACGTAGAAAGTTAGCATCCTTGAATATGTAGCTTTTGGAACAATGATTTGAAATCCCCACTCTTGCATTAGAAATTAAGTATTTGTATAAATGCAACAAAAAATTTGCACAAATCCAGGGGTTCTCCTGGGATGTAGCCATACCTGCCAACTTTCACTTTTTCTGAGAATGAATTTTCCAAGTGGTAATAAAACAATTACCGAAAAACAACTTTACTGAAAAATATATTTATATTTTGACTAAAGTATAATTTGCTATCGTTTAGATTAGTATGCTTTTATATATTTGTTGCAATTAATTAAACGTAGTGGTGGTCAAACTTATTTATAATTATCATTATAATTCAAAAATTTTTATGACATGAGTTTGGGTACCACTTTAAATACAAAATAAAATCTTCCGGAAAAACCGGAAGAGTTGGCAGGTATGTGTAGCAAAATACACAAAAATTATAATTAACTGCCCCGAATTTTCGTCTTTAACTGCTTGAACCCCCAAGAAGTGAAAAAAACTTGAAGTAATAACGTTTCATTTAGATTGCCTGAGACATGAAGTGAAAGTTTTTAATTTTCGTAAAATATCATTTATTCACCACTTTTTACTTTTTTTTCAGATGAGAAACGATGTAGTATACATGTTATACTTGTGATAAGTCTTGGTAATCAGTAATATTTGACGTCTCCAGAAAACAAAGGTAAATATGAACTGTTGGTACTAAACAATATTTCTCTTTTTCCGGGCTACTATCAGCCATATTGGAACCATATTTTCCAAAGAAAAGATTACAAAATTCGAAGGATTATGGTTAATTTTGCCAACTTTTTAAAAGTCTCACCATAAGATTACTGGAAAAGAAGCAATTTATACGAACTTTTCAAATTTATGTATGTGTATATGAAGTTGATAAAAAATAACTTTAAATCAAATTTATTATACGAAGTATCGTACATTGTAACTTAAATTTTGCTGTCAATAGAAAAAAACATTACCCTCAATGTAGTGCAAGTTGGCATTTCTGCTTGAAGAAATGAAACATGCACCCAAATGAAGAAATAAAACATGCATGTCTACTCTAATATATAAGCAATATGAAACATATAATTTGTATCTCACAGGGAGGCCACAGGCAACGAAAATGTAAAAAAGTGGCAGAAGCTCAAATTATTATTATTTATTATTTCTTTAATTATTTCATTTGTACTACCAGTATAATTTACATTTCAAACTATTGATATTTAATAAAAACATAGTCAAATAAATTTTATTTTAATATTAGTGTTCTACCATTCTTTTTCTAATATTGCTTAAAATGTTAGAACAAAATGAAAATGTTGATATTACTGATCATTATTATTCAAATGTTGTAAAAACTTCTTCTGAACTTTTGCTCCTTGTTTCTTTAACCCTTTCGCGCCGACTGTCACAAATACGTGACAGCATGAAACTGTATCAATCAGGATAAAAAGGTAAAACTGGTAATCAAAGTAATTCTTTAGCAGTTTATTTGTGGGCGGAGTTATAATTGTTTGATTTATTTAATTCACCATTACTTTGTTCAAAATAAAACTATTTAGTTATACTTTGAACTAACATTGATTATATATATGATTAAACTAACAATAATTAAAGAAAAAGCAAAGTAAGTCTGTCAAATTAGCAACGACTACATTTAAGTTACCGCTTTTTATTTAATTACAACTTGATTCTGATTTTGTAC
>NC_092212.1:59413295-59464179 GCF_043381705.1 Parasteatoda tepidariorum | reverse complement strand
ATCATTTAAAAATTAAGTTTATAAAAGAAAAAATAGCATATATTTACTACCACTTTAAATATGAAAATGAAATTTTACGCCAAATGCGTAAAAGTTGGCAGGTATGCCAGAGTTACCAACTTACTACGTTTTGCGAGAAAAATCCTTTTAGGTGTTGCAATGTTTATGTTTCAGTGTATGATTCTTTGTTAAGTAAATTTGTTTAAAATCTACATGTTAATGATTTATTAGTTCATATATCATACCTGCCAATTTTCATTCTTTCCGAGAATGGATTTTCAGCGTGGTTGTAAAACAATAAATGAAAAACGATCTGACTCAAAAATATATTTATTTTTTGATCCCGTTGAAGATCGCTTCCGCAAGGATTATTATGCTTTGATATATTTATTGTAATTATTTATATGTAGTGGTGGTCAAACTCATTTATAATTATCATTATAATTCAAAAAGTTAATTGGAATAACATGAATATTGCTACCACTTTAAATATGAAAATAAAATCTTCCGGAAAATCCGGAAGAGTTGGCGGGTATGATAATTTCTTTTGAAGTTAGCAGCATATAAGGAATTTATTTTATAAATAAAGAAAAATAAAAGTCAGTAAGTTCCTAATAGGTCATGTTAAATATATTTACCACCAAGAATATGGCATTTTTATAAACTAAATGAGTTGTTTCTTTTGTATATCAATTACTGTTCTTAAAACAATTTCAATTCCAAAAATACTTTAATTTACCTTTACTAGAAATAAAGGGCCCGTTAAAGGGTTAAGCGTGCATGCTCTGTAATGTATTCATAATGCTTTGAATTCATAAAGTCATTTTGTACTCTTAACTCTTTTATTTGAAGAGCGTAGTAGCAGGTTTGCAAATAAATTAAACGAGAATTTTCTGCAGTTAGATACTAATTTTGTTAAAAAATGCAACAACTATTTGATTTCTGAATTAGATTTATGTTACAAAATATTTAATTTTATATTATTAATAGATTTTAGATACAGCAATTCCGAAATAACACGAGAAATTAAAGGAAAGATATAATTCTATTGCTCTTAAACAATTAGGCTCTTTTCTTTTAAACATACATATTTTCTGAAAAGTAAGTATCACAATGTAAAATAAATGAACATAGAAAAGAATCCTTAATAAAGTTATACATATTTAATGATTTCTTTCTGAAATGTAAAAAAAAAATGTCTTTTTTTTCTCTTTTTTTTTCTTCAAATTACGAATAGTAATTTAAAGAAAACAACATTTCCTTAAAAGAATCATTTTCTGCCAAGTATTATATTATATATTTTTTAAATAATGCTTGATTTTATTTTAATATGAGAAGAAAAAAACAATACAAAAATTTGTAATCTCTAGTATTTTCAAAATTAGATTTCCATTTTCATTCTTAATAATGAAATAATAGTTATGTACTAATTTTTGTAGAAAAAACTACAATTCAAGAATTATTTACTTCCAATATTCGTTTACAAATATTATTAGTTAATAAACTAAATTTTCCGGCATTTCCTTTAAATAAATAGTAATAAATATATTTAACAATGCAGACTTTTGTATTTGATATTATTATGTAAATTGCTGAGTTTTATTTAAAAATTCTGAATCTGTTTAATGTGGGAAAAGAGTATTATTAATTCTATATACCTACTATTGTGTGCCATCATATTAATTATTTATAATGGATTTTTATTCGATATTCTAATTTCAGGATGTTGAAAGATTTAATTATAAGGATTAAGTTAAATAATTAATGTTTTCAAAGTTTTTTTTTGTATCAAATAAATGCATAATATATTACTTTATTAGTTTTTTCTTTATAGTGTTCGATCAGATATAACTGAAATAATACTCGATAAAAAAAAGCAGAAAAACTACGCTAAAAAAATCACCGCACACAAATAATATAAAGTGCCTCCATCTGTTGAACAATGTGTAAACTACAAATTATATCATTAAAATTATATTAAAAGCAAATATTTGCGTATTTAGTTTAAAGAGGTCAATAATTACAAGCACAAGCTTCCATGAGAAATAGACCAGTTTACTTTAATTGCATTTCCCAATCATTTTTTGTCTTTATTGACGTAAAATATCCTCTGTGGTTTACGGTTCATCAGTCAGAAATACATAGCTATCGCACCAACAGTGAAAGATAATCATGGTTTTCCTCTCCATGCATTACAAATGCAGGGTAGTTGCATTAAAAATTTCTCTACGAAAGTAAGTTTGTCTCTTTGCTGAATCTAAGATTTCCTTGTCTTATAGGCTTATTTCAAAATTAAAAAGGTAATGGAGCTCAACATCGAGAGCTGCAGGCCCAAAGATGAATGGGCTGCCTTCTTCTTTCTTTCTTTATTTATAAACAATTGGGCACCTGGGCCGCGCAGAAGGGAGTGGGCTGTCCAGCGCCGTTTATAAAATAAAACATTAAATGCTTTGGCTACCAATTGATTTGACAGCTGATATAAACCATCAGCATCAACGAATTATCTCTGGTATTGCAGAAAATGTATCAACAACTAAAATTCACGTTTAACGCACAGATGTCTAAAAAAAAACCGGTCAAAAAAATAAATTTTTTAATGCAGAAAAACACACTTTAGAGCATTGTCTTTTCTTTTGGTGGACAATTTTGATATACTGCGCTTTTGTTCCATGGAAAAAGGCTATATTCAGAGATGCCAACTGATCCGGACACGCCAAAATAATTAAAAAAAACGGTAAATAACTACAAAGTATGCTTAGCAAATATTTGACTATTTTTGCTTGCTTTTTAAAAGGTGTAGCATGACATGAGTAGTTAAACTGTTCAGAACCTCTGGGTAACTGAGGCCGCTTGCGGCCCTTTTCCCATTCGTCTTTAGCTTGTTCTTTGTGATGCTTCGATGAGGTTGTGGAATGTAAATGAAGTAATGACATAAGTGCATCACCATCAAATTTTATCTGGGAGCAATTTAGATGGGGCCGTTAGCGTCCCTTTTCCCATCCGTCTTGAAATGTTGTCTTTAAGGTAGCTCTTTCTGGTAATTGGAATGTAAATTGGAGTGAAAGGGAAATTAAATATTTTGTATTTTGGATATGATTACGTCACTACAATAGTAAGCTGCCATCGGCCTGAGATTTATGTCTTCTCTTAAGTTTTCAAAATTAAAAATTTCATTGAATCCTGCTGTGTCGCAATTTACGTTTTTTTTTTTCAAAAAATTTGTTATTTAGCTTTGAAGGTGCTTTGCGCTTTTGACAATGGGGATAGTTTCGTTAAAGAGAACAACTTGATTTTTCGGTAGGATAGTTTTTCCTTTATGTTGAATGATTAGTAGTTTCGATTTTTGGCCACTAACTTTAAACTTCCAGTCTAGACACCAGGTTTCTATTTCCGCAAGCTTTTCTTCGAGTTTCTGTAGGGCAATGTTGGGATTAATAACATAAGTTCGGTAGAATGGTGGAAATCATATAAATCTCGGTGCGCTGCCTCGAAGCGGCATTAACCGATTCATCTGTATTACTTAATCGATGATGAGGAGTAGTGAAGTGGAATGGAGATGGGGGGAAGAGGGGGTGCTTAGCACCAAAAATCGAGAGTGTATTCGTGTGCTAGGGCAACATCATATTCCTAAGGAAAAAGGCAGTTATTGGACTAAATTTAGTGTTGTCGTCAATTAATTCAATATCTAAGAGTGAGTTAAAATTGCTGGTGGTACAGGTTTTTGTTTCATCGTAGAAATTTTTGTTTAAATTTTTTATATAGACGTTGATGTCATCAATTTTAAGATCTCTTTTTATACTATTATTGCTAATGCATTTAGGGGCGCCAACGAGTCTTCTTATAATCTTCCCTTCTGCCATAGAGAGTTTATTTTTTAAATGATCACTTAGAGTGTTAATGGCGGGGCAGGCATAAGTTAGAATTGGCCTAATTGCCATTAGGTAGACAGTGCGCTTGCATTTTAAGTCTAAAGATGACTTCGAGTTTAATATGGAGTTGAGGGCCCAATAGGCGCCATTCGCTTTTTCAATAATTTTATTTATGTGTTGTTTCCAACTTAAATTAGAGGTGATGGTGACTCCTAGATATTTTGCACTCTTTGTGGGTTTAATGATCTGCTTGTATAGGACTATATCAGGAATAGTTCTACCTTTCTTTTTACTATTGAAAATAATCATTTGGCACTTATCCGGGTGTAGTTTTATCTTCCATTGTGAGCACCATTTTTCGATATTGTAGATCTTGTTTTGCATGTATTTGAAGGCTTGTAAATGGCTCATAGATTTCGTGATAATTGCTGTATCGTCGGCATATAGGGCTGTGAATTCGTTTGGATTTTCGTTATTAATAGGGAAGTCAGCTGTGTATAAGATGTATAGTAGTGGCCCGAGGATACTACCTTGGGGCACACCGGCTTGAATGTTTTTATAAGCTGAGAACGAGCTATCGATTTTAATTCTGAACTTTCTATCAGTAAGGAAAGAGTTAATTAAAGTAATAAGGTCTAATGAAATATTCATTTTATGTAGTTTTACGATAAGTCCCTTATGACATACTCGGTCGAAGTAACACAAGTTTAAAATGTGGTGAATTACATAAGCCTAAGAAGTATTTAGAAATAGTGGTGGATAAAAATCTACTAAATTGAATTTATTAAACGAAGAATCACAATTGATAAACTATCACTTTAAAATATATATTTGCCCTCAGGAGCAAGTTGGCATCTCTGTATATTTTACTCTTGAATAAATAAGTGTTATAGTTTACAATACTATGTAAATGATAAATATCAATAAAACGATTTTTCGTCTTAGCTTTCACATTGTTATTTTCAATTCTCGATTATATTCGAGTGTGAAAAATTATAGCAGCATAAAATACAACGCCGCTCGAATTATCTCGAGTGTGCACAGTTTGGCCTATTTAGTTCGCTCGAATTAACTCGAGTGCATAAGTTAAGGGGTTAATAATAAAAAAATATCATCCAATCATAATTTTTTTAAATTTTAAATTACAATCTTTATTATCCAAGGACTCATTGCACAGTGCGCAAAATAAAAAGAACGTACCACCCTAAATAACTTTTGATCGGATCTTCACGTTTAAGGACTCAATCTTATTGGTTCGAAGGGTGACCTCAGATATGATAATTAATTAGTGCAGAAGATATTTTAAGTTACGAGATCAGATACAAAAACATATTTTCTCTGAATAAACATACCTTTCTTCGACGGATTTGGATTTCTGACTCCCAAAATGTAGGAGATAGCTGCAATCTGGGAAATATGGTGCCAATAGTTTGGTCAGGAGAACAGTCCGCAGTTATTTTAATGTTTCCCTTAATGTTAATTTAACTTTTTGTGTATTTCTCCATATATTGAGAAATTTGTAAGCGAATTTAAGAAAAATTGCGCACAATTATAAAATTCATTTATCCAAAGATAGTTCCCTGCATTAATAACTTTTAGTAAATATTTATCATTTTTTTTTATTATTTTATTTAATATTAGACGAAAAATTTTGAAATCTAAAGTATACAATTATTAACATCATTTTGAAAAAGGAAATTTTACATGGCAAAATACAAAATTTGAGTGAAATAGGTCGAATAGTTCCTGAGAAACTATTGATTTTTAAAGTTCGACTTTTTTGAAATTCGATTTCTCAGGACCGATTTCACTCAGATTTTGTATTTTGCCGTGTAAAATTATATTCTTTAAAATGAGGTTGATAATTGTATACCTTATAGTTTAAAAATTTTACGACTAAAAAAATTATAAATATTTATGAAAAGTTATTTTTCGCATTGGATAAATGGATTTTAAAATTATGTATTACCCCATATATTTTGAGGATCAGAAATCCGAATCTGTCGAAAATAAGTTATGTTTAATCAAAGAAAGTACATTTTTGTATCTGATTTCGTAACTTAAAATATCGTTTGCAGCAATTAATTAGCATATTTGAGGTCGCCCCTAAGAATTATTAAGATTGAGTCCTAGAACTTGAAGATTCGAATCATTAGATCTAAAGTTATTAATGTTGGTCCGTTTTTTTTTAATTTTGCTCACTGTTTTAATAATTTGTAAGACCAATTCTGAAAGAAAAAAATATACATATGATTTCTTTGATTAATGCTTACCACTTTTTTATTTAAAAATTAGCTTACTAGTTTTTCTTTTTACGCAGTAAACTAAAATCGATAGAACTTCTTCGTTGTGTATTGTATAAAGGCTAACAATATAGCCTGTCACTAAAAACATTGAATTTAAGTGAAACTGGTGAACAGTTTCGATTTCAATTGCGAGAGATTTTTGGACGGATCTTAGGTAATTTTGCGTCGCTGATTTCCGATCTGCAAACTAAAGTTTTTACGCTTTATGTATTTGTTGCTTTTTGTATTTTTTGCTTTGTTTTCTTATCTGTTTATTGAGAAGTTTTATTTCATTAACCGGTTAACGCCCAGCGTCATATATTTAGGACAGTTCCTTTTTTCATAGACATTCATAGTGATGGGAAACTTTTTTCAGATTTTTCATTTATCTGGGTCAATTAAAAAATTCTCAGATACCACAATGATTTAGTTATTTCTGACTAGATCTAGAATTAAAAGGAGCAAGTACTTTTTGATCTATCAAAGACTTTTTGAATGCCCTAACAATAGAAAAACCAATTAATTTCGATAATATATTATACCACCTTTTCCATAAAACCACTTCTTGTATCATTTCAATATATAAAGTCGGGACAAAACGGGTTAAGGCATACCTGCCAACTCTTCCGGAAGATTTTATTTTCATATTTAAAGTGGTAGCAATACTCAGGTTATTCCAATTAGCTTTTTGAATTATAATGATAATTATAAATGAGTTTGACCACCACTTCATATAAATAATTACAATAAATATATCAAAGCATAATAATCTTGGCGCAAGCGAATTTCAACGGGATCGAAATATAAATATATTTGTTGAGTCAGATTGTTTTTCGTTTATTGTTATACAACCACTCTGAAAATCCATTCTCGGAAAGAGTGAAAGTTGGCAGGTATGGGTTTATGGCATATCTGCCAACTCTTCCGGATTTTCCCGAAGATTTCATTTTCATATTTAAAGTGGTACCAATACTCATGTTATTCCAATTCACTTTTTGAATTATAATGATAATTATAAATGAGTTTGACCACCACTACATATAAAGAATTACAATAAATATATAAAAGCGCAATAATCATTGCACAAGCAAATTTCAACGGGATCGAAATATAAATATATTTGTTGAGTCAGATTGTTTTTCGTTTATTGTTATACAACCACTCTGAAAATCCATTCTCGGAAAGAGTGAAAGTTGGCAGGTATGATGGGTTAAGGTCGGAGATTCTTTGATGCCACTTTCTATAATAATTTCTTAGTCGGATGATATTTTTAATCTCTGGAGGTAGCCGGCAATGATGTGCAGTATGTTCTGTTTCTATTGAAGCATTTCTGCTGGCTTCTATGATTTCAGATTGTAGTTGCTGGATATGGTTATCTATTGTAGTTTCATCTTTTAGGGTTGGCAGGCTTCTATTGTTGATAATGAGTATATTTCAGTAGAGGTTCCAGTCTGTTTTAAATTTTGATTTTTCAGAGTGTTCGCTTGTCAGCCCGAAGAGCAGTTGGATGGGTAGGTGATCAGATGACAGATGGTTTAGTTTGTTGTTATTGTCCAACCACTGGAAAAACACTATTGTATTTGTTGTTATAACACTATTTGTTGTTATTTAGAAATCGGGAAACATAAATAATAAACACAGTTTGCGTTATACGCCCACCGAAACAATTGACGTAAATATTCAAGTTTTGAAAAACGATGCAACACTCGCGATAATAAGCAAATGGTCGCCGGAACTTATCGTTTTGACCCGTTCTTCATAATCACGACTTCTGAAAAAATAATCGCATTGATTAACCCCTTAACTTGTGCGCTCGAGTTAAATTCGAGCGCGCTAAACAGGCCAAACAGTGCACACTCAAGATAATTTGAGCGGCGTTGTATTTTATGCTGCTATAATTTTTCACCCTCGAATATAATCGAGAATTGAAAATAACAATGTGCAAGCTAAGGAAAAAAATTGTTTTATTGATATTTATCATTTACGTAGGATTGTAAGCTATAACACTTATTTATTCAAGAATAAAATATACAGAGATGCCAACTTGATTCAGACAGCAAATATATATTTTAAAGTGGCAGTTTATCAATTGTGATTCTTGATTTAATAAATTCAATTTAGTAGAATTTTATCCACCACTATTTCTAAATAATGTGTAGGCTTATATAATTCACCACTTTATGGCACGTATGTCATGCCATACCTTTTAAAAAGCAAGCAAAAATAGTCAAATATTTGCAAAATTTACTTTGTGGTTATTTACCGTTTTTTTAAAATTATTTTGCCGTGTCCGGAGCAGTTGGCGTCTCTGAATATAACATACCTGCCAACTTTTAATCCTTTCCATTATCATTTTCCCCAGTGGTACTAAAATGGAATTAAAACTTCAATTTTAAGCAAACAAATACGTTGTATTTGAGAAAACTTAAGTTAACAACCATGATAGTAACGCATGTTAATATATGTGCTTAATTTTTGTAAGAATAGTGGTGATCAAAATCATTTAAAAATTAAGTTTATAAAAGGAAAAATAGTATATATTTACTACCACTTTAAATATAAAAATAAAATCTTCCGGAAAATCCGGAAGAGTTGTCAGGTATGATAAAACCTTTTTCCATGGAAGAAAAGCGCAGTATATCAAAAATGTCCACCAATAGAAAAGACAATGTTCTAAAGAGTGCTTTTTTACATAAAAAGATTGATTATTTTTGGCCAAGTTTTCTTCAGTCTTAAAAGATGAGCACTTAGGTCAAGAAAGCCTCAAAGATCAAGTCTTAGCCTTATCACCTTCTAAACCAAATACCTCCGAATGCAATTTGTGTATGAAAACACAGACCACAGGCGAAGAAAAATATAAAAAGTGATAGAAACTCAACTTATTCAGAGATGCCAACTTGCTCCGGACAGCAAATATATTTTTTAAAGTGGTAGTTTCTTGGTTTAATAAATTCAATTTAGTAGATTTGTATCCACCACTATTTCTAAATAACTAGTAGGCTTATATAATTCACCACTTTTTGGTATTTAAATCATGCTAAACCTTTTAAAAAGCAAGCAAAAATAGTCAAATATTTGCAAAATTTACTTTGTAGCAATTTACCGCTTTTTTTAATTATTTTGGCGTGTCCGGAGCAGTTGGCATCTCTGCTTATTATTATTTTTTCTTATTATCTCTTTAATTAGTTATTCGTAACTACCAGCATAATTTACACTTCAAACTATTCATATTAAATAAAAATAACTACGCGTTATTTTAAATTAAATTTAAATATAAATGTACTACCATTATTTTTAAAATATAGCAATGAAAATTTTGATATTACTGTTCATTATTATACTAATTACGGTTAAAATGAAACATTCAACTGTTTTAAAAATTTCTTCTCAACTTCTGCTCCTTGTTTATTTAAGACCAATCAAATAATAAGATTTGATGCTGACAGAATAAATGTTTACCTCCGACTCATTGAATTTGTGTTTATTTAAAACACGTTTTTTTAAAATCATATTATGGTATACTTAATTCAATCAAATAACATCTATTCTTCTTTTATATTAGCTGTAATCATAGCAATGAAAAGCTAAAGTATTAAATATTGTGACGTCATCGTTTCGAAATATATCAGTATCTTTGTTCAACCAGTCATTTGTGTGCAGAGAAGCCTAAGTAGCTGTACAGAAACCTCAAAGCATGTTTGATAACGCATGCGAATTTGTGTGAATCATGATTTCAGCATATACCACATCACAATAGAATGCACGACAAAGCGAATTAGTTCACAATCACTTCGTGCTTGGGCATAATACTCCTGTGATAACGGTCAAATTTGCTTATAGGAAATTCCAAAATTTATGCTGAGTTAGATAGGGAGATTTACCCGTATTGCACGTGACATCTAACACGCGCGCAAACACGAATAACAATGGAACGCGTCAAATTCATGCTTACAGATTAAAAGCTTCTGCCACCTTCATAATGCGAGCACCGTTTTGCCTTTACAAAAGCTTTGTTCTATTTTCCCGCCCGAAGGAGAAAATGGCTCGCATATAAAATCGTCTGCCGAGTAAAAATGACTTACGTCATACGTTTAATGCGAAAGCATCGCGTATAATTTTAGTTATAAATCTCGAAGAAGATATTAAATTCAAAGACCAATCCCAGCGCTTTAACAAATAAGAAGTTATTTCGGAGTTGTTTCGCTGCTTGATCCATTGATGCGAAAATGATGAACCTTTTAAGTTAGCTTTGATCGCTTTCTGGAAATTGAAATGAAGATCGTTTGCTAAATGGGAAATTGAACGTTTCTTCGATAAATGATACATTCAAGCTCTTCATAATTGAAATCTGATTGATTTCAAGTAACTAATTCAGCGATTTTCTTTATAACCGCTTATTAAATAAGCGAAGAGCAAAATATGAAGGAGGAATATTTTTAAAATAAAAATATTGAAAATTCTTTTTTCACTAGCTTTTGTTTTCTACTTTTTAAAGAACATTTTTTGCTATCCAAATAATATACAAGAAACGTTTAAGGAAAATTGATTTTTAATACTTTTCAATTATAGTCCTAAAAGCATTTTTAATGGCAGATGTTTGTTTCTCATTAAATTTTGAAGTAGACGCATTAAGATTAGATACGTGTATAAGAATTTATATTATCAGGTTTGAATATTTAATGTCCGTATTATATTTTTCAGCTAAGTAATAACTTAGATCTCAATTATCTAAAAAAGTTAACGGCAATCAATTCATTGAATCACAATGTTTTTTCTTTAAAAATTATTTAATGAGTTTAAAGCATAGTTATCGTATATTGTTACAGTAAAATAGTTCTACAACGGAATATTCTTAATATTATTGACCCTTTTTAACACATCTCTATTTCAAAAAAGTTGCCATTTATACTTCGTTTTCTTAAAAACCATAGAAGAGTCCAGTTTAAACCATGAAAATTCTTATATAGAACATGAATCCAATTTAGACTATTGGATCCATAGTTATTCAAAGTGATTATGATTTTTTTTTATTCTCAATTTTTGCAGATTATAGTCATTGAGATGAAATAACATAACTTTATAAGTAATTTACATCAACGACTAATGATTTGTAGTTATTATATTTAATTAATTATTGGTGCTTACATTAGTGAGTAGCGTTTAGTCAATAAAACTTATTGACTAATAGTTTAAGGAAGTCAGATGTGCAAAGTATTTAGTTTATTCGTAGCCTTGTCTGTGGAGAATAAATGTATGATTTGACCAACAAAAGGCAGAAATCAATCAACAAAAATTGCAATTAACACATTTTTTTTCTTCTTGTTTTTTAGATTTTTATTCAATTGATTTGCCCGGAAGATAGCTAATGTAAACATATATATTTTGGATGATGTTTAAATATTGTGGTAGACATGAATAAATAGTTAAACTGAGAAAATTAAACATCAAATAAGTTCTATTCTACCATTTTTTGGCACAATTACGATCACTGTTATTATAAAGATAATTCAGATTATATGATGTAAAATGAATTGTTAAATAAATTGCTTATCATACTGGTAGGATAGTTCAAATGAAATTATACTTTGTAGAAGACAGATACTGTAAAGCAAAATCACATCTAAAACGGAACAAGTTGAAATTGACGGTAAACCTGACAGTAAATAACATGAATTTGGCTATATGGTAAGGAATTTGTCTAATGCGGAAAAGAAAAGTTAAAGAAGACAGTAAAATGCATGGAAATTTGGCAAAAGCGGAAAAATTTTTCTGGTTTGGGCAGTGATATTCTAATTTTATTACTTTTAACGAATGATTGTTGAACGAAATTTGTGCCATATTTTGTTGATTCTCTGAATTCAACGATATAAAAAATGTAATGAAGAAAAAGACGATAATAAGACGATTTCAGAACTGGAAGAGGGGTGAGTGATGACGTAGAAAGTTATAAGGAGCCTTTCTAAAAGATGTTAAATAGCTTAAAATCTCTCTTTTTTTCCCTCCAATTCAATAGATGTTCAGTGCGCAAATGGACCACCCTGAATAACTTTTGATCTAAGTTCTAATGATTGGATTTTCACGTTCTATGAGTCAATCCTAACGGTTCGAAGAGTTAACCTTAAATATGCTAGTTAATCAGTGCAGATGGTATTTTAAGTTACGAAATCAGACACAAAAATGTACTTTTTATGAATAAGCATACCTTTTTTTTCGACGCATTTGGATTTCTAACCTCTAGATATGGAGTCGCAATGAGGGAAATATTGTCCCAATAGTTTGGTCCTGAGGGCGATCCAAAGTTTGAACCCCTTAATGTTAATTTTATTTTTTGTGTATTTCTCTTTATTTTGAGAACTTTCTAAGCAAGTTTAAAAATTTTTGCGCACAATTTAAAAATTCGTCTATCCCAAGATAATTCCATGCAAAAAACAACTTTTAGTAGACATTTATTATTTTATTTAATAATAGTTGAAGCAATTTTGAATTGTTCGGTTTGCAATATTTTGTATAATTTTAAAGTATGTAATATTACATTGTAAAATACACATTGTGAGCGAAAATAATCAACTAGCTCTTGAGAAATCAAATTTTGAAAGAGTCGTATTTTTAAAAAGTAGTTGTATTCTTAGGTTTGGTTTTAAGAGTTGTTAATAAAGCAAGAACAAAAGTGATTTAGGAATTATTTTTACAAATAAAAAATATTCTTTGCAGCCTAAGTATAACACTAGAATATGTTTTTTCACGTTGCAAAATCGTAATCCGTCATTAAATTTCAATTTTAACAGTAGAAAAACCATAATAAGAATAAAAAAAATTATAGTTATTATTTTTAAGAGTGTTTCTTTTAAAATTCTAAAAGATAGCTTAATTATTTTGTTGTGATGGATTTTTAAATTTTATGTTAAAAAACTGCGTTTACATAACAAGGTAAAACTCGCTAACAAAATATTTGTTCGTCTCTCTTCGACATTATTTTACAGAGAATATATTGTTTATTAGAGAGATTATTATTTTATATGTTTTATAAATTTTGGAATAAAAATAAATATTCCAAATCATAATTAAAAACGAGAACTGTTCTAAGGCGGGACCGTTTTATTAAAGGGAATTGCTTCTTATTTTAATTCTTCCGATCAAAATATTTTTTAGTTCTTATACCTCTTATTTTAGTATAAATTTATAAAAAAATGAAGTTTTATATAGTTACCTTAAAAAGTTTTCTGCAATAAATTATGTCCCGAAGTTCCCCTTTGCTAATTATAAACGAATCGACTCATAAACATTTGTTTTCGAAACCACTCAGCATAATTACTTTAAAAATAAAACTTAAGTCTAGACTAAAAACTTAAAAGGCCTACTTCATTAAAATCAGTTTACTATATCTATTTCATGATATTTTGAAGTCGAGACTATTACAAATAAATTTCCCCAAACCATCTATTTATTTAAAAACTAGAATATCGGTATTAGTCTATATTTGATGGGCAGGAATCGTGTTCTATCCCGCAAACATGATCCCAGACTTGTCTGGTGTACGCCTACTTGTAGTTGATTCACTTCTAATGCCTTCTCTACTAGATATGGATGTATAGTATCTGAATTCGAGATGCAGATGGTTTTAGCTTGATCGTTTTATCATCATGGGAAATCAAATGATAAATTTATTTCCTCAGAGCGTTCTGTTGAAATAGAAAATAACTTCAGATGGGAAATGTGGTGAATATTTCGAACATTTCATATGTTTTGATTAGTAGAATGACTTAATGAAGCATTATAATATGTTTATATATTATTTCTAATGACGTGTGATTACTAAATAAATATGGTATAATTATTGAGTAATGCAAAAAAATGTTATTTTCTCTATAATATAATGCCATGTTTTGGTAATTCTTAAAGTTTTGTTTACTGATAATTTAAATCTTAAAAGTGTACTAATAAAACTAAGAAACTGAAATTAACTTTTTTGAAATTGTTATCGATAATGATAAATATCGATATAAGACTATATTTCGTGGGCAAGGATCATGTACTTTCCCCAAAACAAGTATCCCAAACTTGTCTGGTGTATGCCTACTTGTAATTGCTTTACTTCTAATGCCTATTTTTGTTTGGATGTAGTACCAGTTGCACAACCGGATGCATCACGGGAAATCAAACGATAAATTTTATTTTTAAGTATAATACGTATTCCGTTGAAATAGAAAACGATTTCAAATTGTAATTGTGAAGAATAATTCGAACATTTCATACATTTTGATTATTAAAATGACTTAATGAAATAGTATGAGTATTAAAATGACTAAATGAAATACTGGAATATGCTTACATATTATTTCTAATGATATGTGATTACTAGAGATAAAGCAAATATGGTGTATGAATTATTGAGTTATGCAAAAAAGAATATTTTCTCCATGAAGCAATACTATGTTTCAGTACATTTTAAAGTCTTGTTTGTTAATAATTTAAATCTTTAAACAGGGAAAGTTTTTTCCTTTTCCATATGTTTATGACATTAAGAAATTTAAAAGAGTACTAATAAAACTAAGAAACTGGAATTAAATTTATTATAATCGTTATCGATATTGGACTATATATGAAGGGTAAGGATCGTATTTTCCAAAAAAACATAATCCCTGACTTGTCTGGGGTCGTAGCCTACATGTAGTTGACAAACTTTGAAAGCCTATTTATTCATAGATTTAATATCAGAATTCGAGATGCAGATGGTGTTAACTGAATCGTTATGTCATCACGGGAAGTCAAACGATAAATTTATTTTAAAGTTTTGCGTTTTCTGTTAAGATAGAAAACGATTTCATATTTAAATTGTGGAGAATATTACGAACATTTCAGGAGTTTTGGTTGGTAAAATAAATGAAATAGTCGAAAATGTTAATATATATATAGCTACTAATGATGCGTGATTGCTAGATGTTGATGATAAATAAAATGTATATGAAACCTTAAATCATCCGAATTAAATAAATAAATAAAAAATAAATCTTTCTATAAAATACCGCCTGATTTTGGTATATCTTGAGCTTTTATTAATTTTAAGTTTTTTAATGATTAACGAATTTTCATAAATTTGTGGCATGCGTAAGTCTATTAGCGAACCGAGAAAACTTACAAAAATGGATAGCAAAGTTAAAAAAAAAAAGATATTACAGAACTAACTGCTTCACCAATTCAAAATGATCAAATAGAAATTAATAAGAACGATAAAAAATCAGTAAATTATCGAAAAGTGCTTTCAGATAATTTAGGATTTTTAAAAAAATTTTTTTTTTTTAAAAGTAATGTTTTAAGAATAATTTTGTGTTTTTTATAAAACCTACACTTGCAAAGAATTTGAAAGAGTATTTTAAAAAGCTAATGTTATTTTACAATGGAATTTAAAGTATTTTCATGAAATATATGAAGTACTATTGCAAATAACAATTCTACTAATTTTTGACCAGTATGGAAAATTGACAAAACATTTTTTAGTTGTAGATTGATTTTCAGTTGTAGTGAAATAAAGCTAAAGAAAAGCAAGCATTCCTTTTCACATTGAAATGTTTCGCTACATGTGTGCAAAACTTTCTATGCTTGTAATATAACACTATATAGATATTTGTGGTCAAAATAAATTTACCGCAATATAATAAATTTTCAACCACTTAGAAATATCTTTATCAGAAAGCTTAAAATATGTCAGCTATGAACTTATAAAGCATCAAAGAATATAGCTTATATACCAAGCTTTTTCATCTCAAATTTGTCTGAATAAAATTTCTTTATTTTAAAATTCTAAAGTGGTAATCACATATTTATTTTATCATATATTTATTAGGCTTAACATGAGTTTTTTTAAAAATCATGTTAAGCCTAAATAAGCTATATCAAAATATGTATTGGGTTTAAATCTTTATTTCCGTATAATTCATGAAGGATTTGGAATATCCTACAATATAATGATGCAACATAATGGTAAGCCATATTTTTAAATGGCTCGGGAGCATGTTTTTGGTGGAAAACACCCCAACTTTCACCTAGAAAGAGATGTTTCTTTGCATTATGCTGTTATCTAGGGAAAAATCTATTCAGGAAGATATTTCTGTGAACTTAGCTGTTATCCAGTAGAAATTCCATCTAGAAAAATGCTTCAGTGAACTGTGCTGATATCCAGTAGAAATTCCATCTTGGAAGATATTTCTGTGAACTTAGCTGTTAACCTGTAGAAATTCCATCTAGGAAGATATTTCCGTGCATTGTGTTGTAATCTAGTTGAAATTCCATCCAGGGAGATATTTTTGTGAACTTAGCTGTAATCCAGCAGAAATTTCATCTAGAAAAATGCTTCAGTGAACTGTGCTAATATCCAGTAGAAATTCTATCTAGAAAAATGCTTCAGTGAACTCTGCTGATATCCAGTAGAAATTCTATATATGAGGCTATTTCTGTGTATCGTGCTGTTATCTTAAAAAAAATCGGGAAACTTGTAAAGTCCTTATCTGGAAACTACATTAAGATTGTTTTTAAGAAAACGTGTTTTTATTACTATGAAATTAATTATACCATCTGTTTATAAACTCAAATGTTTCTTTTAAAACTTCTTCAAGCATTTTAGACTAAGTTCACTAACTACTGCAATTTTCCGTTCCTCATTCTAAAGTTATCTAACTGTATATAGATCGATAGTGTGACTGATCTATAATACAATTGTGTACCAATCTTGTCTAAACTGAAAATAAAGCATCGATGAAAACTGGTCCCGTTTACATCTGTTGTTCCAATATTTGTTTTTCATAATTTCGAACTAATGGAAGTGAAAAAGAATAAGAAATATCATTACAGACACTGTTCAGAAATCTTAAACTAGATATCTAAAAATGTTCCAATATTTACTCCTCAGTGAAATAATTCCATTGTTTCTAAAATTTTATTCTTAAATAAAAATTTATTTATTAAAAATTGTTTGCGAACTTACCCTTTATTTACCTAGAACACTAATTAAAAATAAGAATTATTTGAATATTTGACGAAGTAATTGTCCACAAACAGTGTGTTAAATAGTTTTTTTTATTGAAATAGATATTTAAGTAATTGATATTTGAAGTATTGTGTACACATTTCATTTTAATTAAATAATACTTTCTGCCATATTTATTTTCTATTGACTTTAATGTGATAGCAGAATTCATATTAATTTTTCCAAAGAATTAAACTTAAATAAAAATATTCTGAATTAATACAACAGTTTTCAATCAATAGCAAGTTCTCGATAGTTTTTAAGTTTAAAAAGCTATGTATGTTCTTAGAAGAATATAAAATTTGCTGAAGCAATATTTATTTAAATTTCTTGGTTTTTTTAGGTTGAATATGATAGCTAAAGAAGAGAAATATATAAAGTCTTAAAAATAAGTACTTATATTATTCATTGGATAAATTGTTAGTGGGAAAGTTTTCTTAACAATAGAATGAAAACATGCAATATATCAGTGTCCCCTTGTTACATAATTTAACATATAGTGTAAGCAACGATGAAAATTTGGAAAGAGAAATACTTAAAAATGCATGAAATTTTTTAATATTTATATTCGTTCCCGTTTGAACTTCATATTTTACATATTGTTGATTAAATTTTTTTTGCAATACTTTTAATTATATTCAAGCAATGTTTATTTCGTATTACTATCGCATGGAATGCCGAATTGGATTCAGTATTCTTTGTTTTTTTGCGATTTTATTGGTCATTATTTGTTTACAAACATATGTGGTATTTACAACAGTAATTCTAGTATTTTTTTAATTAGGTAAGGGATATTGTAAAAAAGACTACTGACATATTCTTTCCGAATTATTTCAGAGCTTAATGTTGTTTTCTTGCTAACACTTTCTTTTTATATGACTTTCAGTACTTTCTCACCTAGTTTCTTTTCTTTTTTTCTTTTTTTTCAAAAAAGCAGCAAGGAGAAAATTGAAAATGGGAACATTAGATTCTTTGATTCGTGTAATTTGGAAATAATCGAGCAATTACTTTGTTTATGGTTTTACTAAAGTGAAATTTTTTCATTGCAATAATCTGAAATGCGTAGAAATACATTAGAATATGGATTGAGTAAATATTTTATTATTTTAAATACTGTAGAGACTTTTAAACTTTCACACAAAGACGAGTCGCCTGCATCTTAAATTAATTTATTCAAAGCTGCAGATGCACATCACAGACATTATTGACGTATCACTGACAAATATTAACAAAAACATAACATTTATCGAAAACAGCCATCCATCTTCTTTTAATCTCGACTGCTACTTCTCTTCAGGAAAAGAAAAAGAAATCTAAAGGAAAATTTTGTGCGCCATCTAGTGGCCAGTTTCTTACAGTACCATCTAAGTTTTAAGAAAGAAAAAAATCAGTCTCAAGATTGCAGATCCAAACTGTGAATCTAATCCTACAGTTACCATGGATGAAAATTTGTGTTTTTTTTTTTTACCTAACTTGTTCTATTTGTTCTTTAACTTGACAGATACTTTATAATCTGTAGTCTGTTGTGAACGTCTAAGCCTTCATGGGCAGAGGGGGTACAATTGTTCTTGTTTTCCAGAGGCGCAATCTGTGGCCAAGAATTCGACTTCTGCCACATCATATGTCGCACCCGTTTATAGGGCGGACCCATTCATACATTCATTCATCCATAGATCGTAGTCCCGCAGTGGACTGATCGTTAAGACACGGTTCCCAGCAGATCACCGAAGTCAAGCATCACTGGCTACGGTCAGTGTGCGGGTGGGTGACCACTTGGATCAGCCTGCTTAGGGACCGAGGGTCTGCTGTGTTGGTCCTCGTTAAACTGTTCTACCTTAAAGTGCTCGACTTCGCGTGCAGGTCGTCGGGCTACCGAAGCGGGGGTGCCATCCTCTCTGCAAAGGATCAAAATTGTGATGGCATGTCTTCAGATCACCCTCAGGGATGTTTCCCAGACCGTCACCAATAGCCCATTGTGCAGCTCTAGTGCGACGTAAATGAACAACAACAACAACCATAGATCGTAATTTTGACCTGAATCAGAGAGCGATCGATTTCCAATCGAGTACCCCAGAGGTTTTGATTTGTTATGGGAACATGGAGGACTCTTGTGACTCGACAGATTTAACGTGCTTCCGTCACTTTACTACACGGGGAGTCTTCGGCCGGCTGAATTCGAACCCACGAACTCTCGGACATGGCCCAGCGCCCTACTGACCAGGCTATCCCGGCTGGTATGTGTAATAATAAATAGATAAAAACTGTCAATCTCAAAGTTTCAAAATCTTTACCATTTGGCACAAATCCACTATTATATGTTCACCTTTATTAACTTAAGATCATCAACAGCCCTGCTTATGCTGAAACAGCGTTACGGAACTCTTTGCTCAGTCCTTAAGAAGGTATTTATCAACTTTCGTTATTAGAAAGGTTTTTATTTTCCTTTACTTATTCCCTTAGAATAGATATAAATTAGAAATTGGAAGGGAGTTGCCATGGATAGGCAACAAAGTTGAGGCAGCAAAGGCCTGCAAGGGGCTGTTGCGCTGACAAATACGAAGTATTCCCTTTTATTTTATAGTTCAATTCTGTTTACTTTTTAATACTCTGGCTTTTTACTAATTTCTTCGTGAATCTCCTCTCTGGAGAAAAAACTGTGTTCAATTTCGTCAGATACACTATAAATAGTAATTAAAATAATGACATACACTATAAATAGTAATTGAAATAATAACAAAATTGCAGATATAAAATTTGAAAATTTACATAACTTATACATCACTGTACAGTAAAAACTATGGTGTATTTTCTCTTCGAATTTAACGTCGAACAACCCTAAAAGTTGCGTGAAAGAAAACTTTTTTTCAAGTTAATTCCAAATCGAGCTTTCATATGCAATTTAAAGGGTGTAATGAAAGCTCTAAATCTTGAAACTGCAAACAGTTTATACTAAAATCACTCGCCTTTACAACATGCGGGAAATATCTTAACTTTTGAAAACTCCGATGTTGGCGATATCGATTAATATCGAACTAATATCGATTTTTAATTGTTTACAATCGATGATGAGCTGTCGAGTGTTTGCGGCAGTCTATAATATTGCAGAAAATTAAGCTGGTCGTTAAAAACATGTCGTGACCTTATTTCAGTTGTGTAATAAGTTTATTAAGATTTAAATTTTCAAGTCTCTGTAAACTGTATTAAATAATTTTATAATGTACAATATCTATCCGCTCTTGCTCTGTTAAGCCTAGTTGAGTTCCTCTTAATATTCTCTCCACTACGCGTATGCTTGATTTACAAACTCATTTTATTTCAGAAGTAGTGTATGCAACCTAAATTTCTGATTCTTACTTTAGTATCGTGAAAATAACTTTACTGATTCTTATGTGTATCATATCTTGCGGTAATTATAAATTTTAGTGCTACTAAATAACAAATATGGTGGTTGGTGTGGTGGCGGGAATTTTAAACCAAATAGTGTAAAAGAACATTCTAGGTGTTTCACTACAGCACCAGGGACTGTCCTTGGGTTTTGGAGTTAAAAAACATAGGGGAACACCATTTTGGTATAAAGTAATTGCCTCTATTTTTGGTGTTCGAATTTTTTTTTTATAGTGTTTAAAAAACCCTGTTTTTTCCTTTGAGATAAAAAAAGGTTATAATAAGATAACTATGGCATCAGTTTTTATTCTTTGCGTTAAAAAATTAGTTACTTTTACTAAAGTTTCTTTTTCTTTGTTCCACAAATGTAACTTATTCATTTTTAGTTGAGATTTTGTTCCGTACTTTTATAAATATAATTCTTACAAAGCGTTATCTTACATTTAATCTAAACAGGAACAAATTTCAAACTACATTCAATTTGTATACACCCGACAACATCGCGAGATCTAAATATGATCCCCTACTTGCCAAATTATATGGCTCCCTAACCCTTAATCCTTATGACTCAGTCTCATCCTCTAAATCTTTAGATTAAAAGCATTGGTGCTGCCAATCAGTAGTTAAAAACTACGTGTTTTGCATTGCTCAGAAACGAAACCATCTCATTTTATTCCCGCCACTAATGCGCACGTGGCAGTCACGGTTACGGGGGAGTTATAATCTGGCATGATACGGAAAGAGGAACACTTTCACCACAATAAGGTTATTTTAGATTGGCACTTTTGACGAAAGTGGTGGAAATATGCCTATTTGCCATATCGGGTGCATTTTTATGGATTCATATTGAACGAAGGCAAACTAATATTTTATGCTTCTTTAGGGGTGGTTGTATAATAGATATCTATGGGAACGAATAAATGTTTCCTGTGTAGGTTTTCAGTCATATTTTTTGTCATAACTTTCGATTTTAAATTTTGTTTTGAGTTAAATCTATGCATGTTGTCTTTCAAAGGACTTTTTGAGTAAATTTAAGGTTTCAATATGTAACAGAAGTGTACTTAAAAAGAAAGAAAAGAAACTAAGCATATTTTAGGAACAGAATATAGCTCATTTTTTGTTATTTAAAATTTTTTTTAATTCTTTGATCAACTTGAAGAAATTTTTTTAGAGCTACAAGTAGAACTTATAGTTAGCAAAAGTTACGATACTAGAAAAATGTATTTTAAGTTGATCGTTGCTTTGAAGATTTCGGAATCGAAAAACCGATAATACAGTTTTCTTAAAATTATCAAGATACATAAATGTTCAATTACTTAAAATATGGTTGACCTGAGATGGTAAAATATTAACGTTTTTCTTGAATTTTTTTTTAAGTAATAGAGACAATGCAGAGACTCCTTGTTTTTTTATGTTATTTAGCTACAATTTAAGTCTATTTTAAAATTTTTTCTCTTGCAAAATAAGAAAAAATAAGTTGGTGGCAGCACGGTGTGTGGCTGGTCATCAAAAAGTAGCACCTTACTGGCCTCATGGATTTAGAAGTCCTGAAACATAGGAAAACGATTTTGTTTAAATTTTCTGAAACATAAAGATATTATCTAAAAAGTGGCATAGCGGTTTTTTGATATTCGCAAAATTTCCAAAATGACGGCAACTCAAAAAAAAGTTAAGTTTTTCATTAAAAAAATATTCATTAAAATACTAAAATAAAATCGAAATATAAAAACATCAAAAAAATCCTATGCTACTTTCTAAAGGATATATTTTTACGTAATTTAAAATAAGGAACAGCTTATTTAGTTTTATAGATCATGAGAAAAACGTTAGGCCAGGTCAAAAAATTGCGTTTTGAGAAAAACACGTTTAAAGTTTTGACTTATGTTCAATCTAGTAAATTATTAAACTAGTAATCACAAACCTTTATTCTGCAATTCCAGGTCCATATATCTTCTCCGTCAACAGAATGGATGAGACACAAAAAGAATGTCGCCCCTCCTAATCCGGCCGAACGGGCCTTACTACCTGCTTAGCGACGAAAAATGCAATACAATTTTTTTCGAATTTTTGAAATATTCAGGGTGGGGTCCCCCCTTAATCCATTCTAGACAGAGGTTAAAACTTTGCTTTCTGTAATTTGATCATTTACAATTTTATGGTCATATCTAGCCAGTTAATTTTTAAAACTAAATGCTTTTTCTATGAAATTATTCACTCTCAATGCTATTGAGAAAATACCAATTTTCTAACAAAAATAATTTTGTTGATAATATTTATTTGTTTCGCTATTTGATTTAAGAAAAATGAAACATAAAATTATACACTGAGTCCTAAGAAAGATTAATAAGAATAATTTGTTTTTTTATTATGGTTAGAACTAACTAAAATTTTCATAACAAAATTCTTATTTTAATTTTTTACCACAATTATTAAATAAAAAAAGTATGTATGGTTATAAAATTGATTTTAATAAAAGTACGTAACAAGAAATTATATATAATTAAAGATTCACATTTAAAGTAATGGTACTATTTTTTTCTATGTATTAATTCGACTGATGACTGAAAGATGACAGTTTTAACATAATGCAAATGTGTCATGTAATAAAAAAACGTGTTTGAAATATTTACAATCCATGCAAAACTTTAAAAAGTGGTAGCAAAACTAGTTCGCTTAAGCTCTGTTTTTCAAAGAGACTATCCATTCGTGATTTCTACAAAAACAAATGATTCAGTATATATGTAATTAGTATTACTATCATTTGACATATTTTTTTAAAATTGAAAGTTATAGCTACAGAGACAAATTTGCTTCAGTTTTTATGAAAGCTGCTTACGTGCCAACATGTACAGTGCTGACCACATAGCCAATAATTATGCCGTTGGTCTTAAAAGATGTGAAGAAGACGTGTTTCAAGATGTAAAGAATTCAGAAACTTTCTTTCTGTAATGAAAATAAAAAATATTTCCAAAAATTTTATCGAAAATAACGACCTAAATATTAATGTTATTACAGTAATAACTTCATAATAAATTAAAGATAAAAAAACTACAACAAAATAATATTTTTTTGTTTATTTATTGTATGTTTACATTTGAATCAGTGCTTTCTTAAGAAGCGTATCCGGTAAGATAACAAGAGCATTATAACACCAGACTTGATTAAAGTTTCCAACAATTATCTCATAAGTAGAGTTACAATCAGCTTAACGTCTGATTCATAAGCATTTATTTAGAGTAGGTCGCATTGCTTATCAAAACTGTAATCAAGGTAAATGGTTTAAAATCCTTTAAAATGCTCTTTTAAAAATGTTTTCAAAGTCTCCAGTAACGATGCAATAAACAAAAACAATGCTTTATAATGTAAAGGATAATTATAGGGAGTTTTGTACTCGGTCTTATCCAACATCTTACTATTACTCTAGGGAAACTAGGGCTGTAAGGGCTCTTGTTTACTTAAACAAATCCTGTTTCTCGGGTTTCATTATTTCCTTTTATCATCTAGTCTCATAATTAAAGGGTTGCCAGTTTACTTTACTAAATAAACTTCGTATTTGTTGAATTAAAAAGATTTAGATGAGATAGCAGGGAAAAATATGAAAATATTTTGGATATGCTAAATATTTGGTAAAGCTTTATACGAGACAGGCAGTAAAATTTGAACGGAGTGTAAAAACTAGAACTTAAAATACATTTCATCACAGTCTACTCTTCATAAACGAGACGAATCTTTTCATAGCTTATTTTATTTTTGTTTTGAATACCAAATATGTGAGTCAATGTCAACATTAAAATTTGGGTCTTATTGGCATATATAAGTGTACCACATTTACAGTATACTATTGTTTATAATTTTATAACAGCCGACCCAATTTTTGGGTTTACGACTACTAATGTTCATCAACGTAGCCTTGTAATTTGGAACCCAATCCAGAAGACAAGGGAACTCCTGAATCCAATATTGGGAGAAATTTGCCTTTTCGGAGAACTTTTTGATGAAACTAACCCGCATTTGCGTTACATGGAGAGGAAAACCCCCCACGATTTGTCTGACGGCAAGGGGACTCTTATCTATGATCAGTCTACCACTAAGGATATTTTACGTTAGCACTGTGGTGGTTGCAAGCCGGGTGCGGAATTTGTATAGACCTGCCATCACTGGGATTTGAACCCGTGTCACCTCATGTTTTATTTGTTATTTTTATAACCGTCGTTGAACAGGCGAGCCAATTTTTGGGTTTACGTCTACTAATATTCATCTCCGCAGCCTTGTAATTTGGAACCCAAGTCAGAAGACAAGGGAACTCATGAATCCAGTATTGGGAGAAATTTGCCTTCGCGAATGACTTTTTGATGAAGCCCCGCATTTGCGTTGCATGGAGAGGAAGACCACGAGAACTTCCCCCTGTTAACCTGACGGCAAAGGGTCTCTAACCCTCATCCGTCTACCACTGAGGATATTTCACGTCAACCTGTGGTCGGTGCTAGCCTGATGCGGATTCGTATCGACCAGCCATTACTGGGATTCGAACCCGATTCACCTAATTGGAAGGCGATCGCTCAATCCCCTGAGTCATCGTGGCTCATAGTATACTATATTTTATTTTATAACCGTCGTTGAACAGCCGACCCAATTTCATGGGTTTACGACTACTTACGTTCAACTCCGTAGCCTTGTAATTTTGAACCAATCCAGAAGACAAGGAAACTCCAGGATCAGTACCCCCAGAGGTATTGATTTGTTGTGGGAACATGGAGGACTTTGAGACTCGACAGATTTAACGTGCATCAGTCACCATTTACTACACGGGGAGTCTTCGGCCGGCGAGGATCGAACCCACGACCTCTTGGATATGGGCCCAGCGCCCTACCGACCAGGCTATCCCGGCCCATAGTATACTATAGCCGTCTTTGGCGATCAGCTAGTTTACCTTACAAAATTATCTTGTACACTTATGAATGCTAATGGTAACCAAGCCGAATGCACCGCACAACTGTGATTAAATATTCTAATTCTTTAACTTCTCTTCGATTTATAACGCCTTAATTAGTTTTAAATGATATACTAACCAAATTTTTTTAAACGTCTAGCTGTTACCCACGTGGAAGTACTTTGATTTAAATTGTAGCTTTTTCCTACCTCAAAAGACTGCTATATAATCTTATCCTCGATTTAGAAAAATCAAGCATGATTTTCTCCCTACCACGTTAATCCCGTTTAACACGTTCACGCCGGGGTGACCTACCGGTGGGTCACGCTAGATTGTCTTATCGGGCGGCGCACCGGGGTAAAAACTGGTAACAAATAAATTTCATTTTTTAGTTTTTTTCCGGGAATAATAACTACCAATTGTTTTTAACGGATGCAATTTTTATATTGAATTGCTTTTTCGCCGTGATAAATTTTCTTACAGTGAATTGTTATTGTTGAGAGTAGATTAACTCCTCCCGAATATTATCTAATATTGAAATAGTTCTTCTACCAGTATTTTCTCTTTTCCGTCCCGCTTTCAGGCGCAACTCCCGGCGTGGACGTGTTAAGACGTCTCCTAATATTTGATAACTTTTATACTTGCAGACTCTACGATTATACAGAAATAATTTTAGAAATATTTTTCTTCTTTTTCTCAAAAATGAGTATCAAATGAGTATCACATACTACATTTTCCTTCATGAAAGCTGTGTTCTCATATTCTTCAGAACTTGCAGTTGCTAAAAGTTATCGATAAAATATAATCACAGTCGCTTTGAATTATTGGTCGTACAGTCAAACCCCGCTATAGTGAACCTTCAAGGGACCGAAATTTCGGTTCACTATAACCGGGTGTTCACTATATCCGTTGCGCATTTAGCAAATTCATCCACTTTTTCAGATACAGGAAAATTGCGGCTTCTTCGAATGGTGAACCACTTCAGTAATGCTTCTTCATCATCCTTGTGATCTGCTTTTCTCAACTTATTCTGCCATCTAAATTTTTTTCATGAGCAGAAATTATTAATTGCCTACTTTTCCATATGTTACAAACTTCAGATTTGGATAGTTTATATTCCCTGAAAATATAAAAAAAATGAAGAAAAAAATCAGTCGAAGACAGAAAAAAGTTCATTATATCCAACTTCCTCACTTTTTTGGTTCACTATATCCACAAAAAATGACATTATGCGTGTATAGCAAGGCAAGGGACCGAACATTTGGTTCACTATATCCGGGAGTTCACTATAAACGATGTTCACTATAGCGGTGTTTGACTGTATAAGTTTTATTGTTATTATTCTTAATATCACCTTTGTTTGTTTCAATAAAGCAAAACCTTATTCAGGCCAAGTTACAAAATTGCTTTTATTTAACGTAGATTTATTATTTGTTTATGTATTCTATTGTAACCGGTATATATTTTTCGGCAACTTAGATTGAGCAACTTCGATGTTTAAAAAGTTTATTTATGTTTTACGTGACTTCATGCCTGTATTTGTGTTAAGAAGTAAAATATATACTATGAAAGAATTGAAATATCTGTGTATAAGAACATAGAATATGCCACTTAAGAGAATTGATGCTTGACGGGGTTGACTTACTCGAAATAAAATTGAAAGAACAGTTGCTAACGTAGACAAATGCCATGTTTCAACAGCAAATCAGGATCGAGATACCAACACTACCTCACTTGCAGGTATCCCATTAATATTATAGATTGATAAACAATAAATAATAATTATTTTTTTAATAGGATTACAAAATCAAAAGAAATAAGATAAAAATAAAAATCAATCTGACGAGAATATTTACAGAAAAAATAAAATCTACAATACTACTACAAATATGCATTGACTAATACTAACAGTTCTTTCACTTACACTATTATTTAATAACTGAGCGAAATATTTTTATACATTTAGGAAGCAGTTTATATCGACAATTATTATTATTATTATTTTACAAATATCGAAATCCTTTTTTTTATCCCGATCTCCATTTTGTTTAAAATCCTCTTTATTTATACCCGCTACATGGATCATTGATTCATTTTTGATGTTAATAATAAGATATTTTTTTTTTAAAAAAGAAAGAAAGCAAATATTGTTGAAGTTCAGATAAGCATCTAAAAAAATTTCTTGATAAAGCTTGACATTTCAGGGGACTTTTATTTAATTATGTTATTTAATTCTTTCCTGCACTAAATGAAAGATTTTTTTACCACACCTTTAAAAAAACTTTTATTTCATGGTAAATGGTCTTAATTTTGCAGGTTGAAAAAAGAAATTGAATTTTTTTACAGATGGGACAATTTTCAACAATTTTTAATTATTAAAATACTCTTCTTTTTTCGTGTTAGAATAATATTCTGACATTTATTTACGGAAAATAAATAACATTAAAAAAATGGTAGAATTTTTTTCATTTTAGAATTATATTCACATGTTTTACCTCATTCGATAATTCAGTGTATTCCAATTATTAAATTTTAATGATACATTGTAAATGTCTTATTAGTTGATCAAGATGTTCATTTTAAAAAACAATTGCACACGAATTTGCAATAAAGTATATCGCAAAAAATATTATCAAGAAATAATACAATGCCTTAAAAATAAAAAAAAAGGAAGGAAATTTAATAAAATTTAGCATTTGTTACAATGATCACGATGGTAGGGACATAAAGAATATTTATGACAAAGACATTATTTTGTCAAATATTATCATGCAATTTAAATATTTCCACATGTTTTCGAAATATGAAACATCAAGAAAGAATAATTATTTATGATATGAATATTTATTTATGATTATCTTATTTTAAAGCGTTATTTATTATAAACGGAGATGTCTATTCAAATAGTAAAATTAATTTAAACAAATTCATCAAAAATATTGCTATAAATTCAAAATTTCCAAGCTAATATCCAATTTTAAATTTAAAAATAAGCATTTAAATTTTTGAAAGAAAACTCAATGGGCGTATTTTTTTATAAGAGAGAAAATTAAGTAGTAGGGAACCGATTATCCGGAACGATCGGGACCATCGATATTCCGGATAACTGATTTTTCCGGTTTTCTGAATCACTACAAAAAGCCGTTTTTTTAATAGGTAAACCCAACTAAAAAAAGAAAAAATTGGAAATAATCTTAAAAAGAAGAAAAAACGATGAAGTTATACACTAATGATTATTTCCAAAATGATGGTAAGGTAAACATCTTTAAAAAAGAACGAAAAATCCTAAAATCTTATGAAGAAAAAAATGGCGGGAAAACTAATCGAATTTCGCTCCGGTGTTTTGGTTTTCCGGTTTTCTGATTTCCGGATAACGGGTTCTGTACTGTACTTAAGTTGGGATTTGAACTCATCCCCTCCAAGGTAGAAGAAGAAACCACTTGAAGTTAACCACTAACCACTTGGCTATGAACGCAACAAAGCAAAGGAATTTTAAACATCATCATCATAGTTGGCCAGACAGCCCAATGTGGGCCAATGCCTTCCTTTGAAGATTTCTTCATAATGACTTCCGGTTTATCTTTGATCTCCAATTCTTTTCATTAATTGCACAGAAATCAGACTCCACTGAATCTCAACCGCTGCCAGTCCCGCTTTCTTGTCCCAGTGGGTCTAAAGAGCAATATCTTCTTTATTGTATTGTCATCATTCATTCGAATCACGTGGTTCATTCTATTTATTTTTATGTATTTAATAATATCAGGTTCTTTATAAATCTCGTACAGAACAAAGTTAAATATCCTTCTCCAGTTATTGTTTTTATTTACACTATAAAGTATACTCCGCAAAATCCTTCTCTCAAACATTGCGATACGATTTCCCTCCAGTTTTGTCATTGCCCAAGCTTCAGAAGCATATGTCAAAACAGACCTGACAAGAGTTTTGTAAAGAACTTCGTTTTTCTAGAACGAAACCTATTTAATAAATCTTCCCGGCCCATAGACAACCCTATTTGCCAGATAGAGTCGGTTTCTTATTTCAGGAGTCATCCTGTTATCAATAGTAATAATTGATCTTAAGTAATTAAAAATCCCTTTAAACAAAATTTATTATTTTTATTGTTACCATTGTGGTTATTTTATCGCAACGAAACTATAAAAATGTCGAAATTGTGAGTCAAAATTTAATAGAAATTTAAATGTAGTATCGTTTTTTTTTAAAAATATTTTTGAATATTTAGAAAACAGCCAAGGTATTTCTTTGAAATTATAAAGTTAAATAATACTTTGAACGCCCGGTGGCTGAGCGGTAGTGCTTCGCGCTGTCGTGCCACAGGTCCCTGGTTCGATCCTCGGGCCGGGCAAGGCTGACTCAGCCTTTTATCCCTTCAGTAGCTCGATAAATGAGTACCAAGTATGCTTGGGAACTAAACACTGGGGGTTCCGCGTTCGGCTGACCACCTGACCGGAACATCTGCTCCTGCACCCCAGAGCCTAAGGTCAAGAAAACTGAGATGGGCACAGTAGGCCTTGGCTCTCAAGGGCTGTCGCGCAGCTGAGTTTAGTTTTTAAATAATACTTTGAATACTGTAAAAATATGAACGTCATAAAAGTAAATGCCGAAAAATAATCTGGATTTGTATTTTTCTCTCTAAATATTTTACTTTCAATTGTTAAATGTATGTGGATAAAGTTTATTAACAATTTCGCTCACAAATTAAAGCGAATAAATTTATTTTGAGTTTTTATGCGTATTTTTTCCAGTCATATAGACTTGTCAAAGCATATAAGCTGGTTTCATATTTTTAAAGATTCTTTTCTAATATTAATCTCTTTAGAAACAATTTAAGATTTAGAGTAACGTTATTTTTTTAATGAAATCTATAAAAAAATATTTAGTTTTCTATGCTTAAAATGTTGTTTTTAAACTTATAATAATCCACTGACCGTCAAGTCTCCAATCTTGCCTAAGATTTCGTGTTCGATGTTGCCGCTTTTTAAAGCATGATAGCTCTTCTCAACTTTTACATGGTTGATGAATACGGATTAAATATAAATCTAAGCATGTACTTATTCTAACTACAATGAGCAAGGTTTCTGAACATGAACCTTTATCTTCACTGAGTTAAACTATTCGAAACATTTCTAATCAGGTCAAGAGCCCAAGGTCAAGAGAACTGGGAGGGACACAGTAGGTCTTGGCCCTCCATGGGCTGTCGCGTAATTGAGTTTAGTTTTGGCTCAGTTTAACAACTATTGTAATTGAACGAAGAAAATTAATCACGATTCATGAACTCAAATCACTATTAGACATCGTATAACTCAGCGGAAAATTCCCATACGTTGGATAATTTCTTGAATTGATCGTTGATAACAGAATGACATTATTAGTAATTGAAATTATATGACTAGTAAACAAAGCTGTTTTAAGTAAAAATAGTAGTAGTTTTTCAAATATTAAGTTTCCCGCAGAGGAAACACAAACCGCTGCTTTTGATATAATTGTAAATATTTTGTTGGTTTTTTTTAAAAATTTATTATCTCCAAAAATTTAATTAAAATAAATATATTTTGGTATTCTTAGTTGTTTTTAAATGCAGTTTAATTAAATCATTAATATTCATAAAAAAATTTACTTAGCAAACTCTAAGGTACCCGAATACATCAGAGACAAAATTTTGAAATTTTCAATTCACAAATGTCTTACGTGTGTAATAGGGTATAAATGCAAAAAATATGAATTTTTTCTCTCTAAAAATAAATGAAAACTGGTTAAAAAAATTGACTTTTGAATTGACCTTTTTTCACTATCGCATAACTTTGTTAAAATTTATTATTTTTTTTTTATTATTCTAACTTTATAATATTCATAAAAATTCAACTTTGGGAATGAACGTAGCATTAGACATAATATAAATATTTAGATATTTTACAGCAAATATAAAAGCTTATTTAGCAAAAAAGGCCGAAAATTGCAATTAGTTATTTTTGATTTAGCTGTAAAATATACAATAATTGCGTTTAATCTACTAATAACTATTCTATTCCCGAAACACATAAAAAGAAAAAATTCATGGAAAGTTTCATCTAATTTAAATTTATTTGGAATTTATCAGTAATTGTATTTACATAGAATGAGGAAAAATAACCATAAAATTCAATCTGAGAAATTTCAAAAAAGATAAAGCTATTAATTTAATTGCTAATAAGATTTTTTTAAAAAAAATTATCAGATCTTCTGTTTGTTTTCGTGCAGAAACGAAACTCAAACGGTTTTTGAGAGAGAAAGATCTATAGTTTTATTTTATATGAAAAATAAATCGCTCAATAACATTTTGATGAAAATTGGCTTACAAAAGGAAGTATGTTACCGTAAATTTAATGGTTCACAATAAATGTGTCACAATTAAAATAAAGTGTCTTCTATGCTGTAAGTCTATAGTTTGTCAAAGGAAATTATTTTATTTTAATTTGAAAACGAACCAATTTTAAGTTTACAATTATCAATATTCAACGCCGTAGCCTTGTAATTTTGAACTCAATATAGAAGACTAACCTTTGTGGTGGAGGTTTTGATGGAACCTAGCCGCATTTGCGTTACATGGAGAGGAAAACCACGAAAAACTCCCACGGTTAGCTCAAGGGTAAGGAGATTCTAATCCATGATCCATCTACCGCTGAAGATATTTTTATGTTAGCATTGTGATCGGTTCGAGTCTGGAGCAGAATTTGAATAGACCAGCCGACGCTGAGATCGAACCTGGGTCATACATTGGATGGCGAGCGCTCTATCCCCTAAGCCCCCTACGGAATTATGAAGTAAAACTCGATGTATAATACCAAAAAAGAGAAATCTATACATGCATCTGCAAATGAATGTGAACAATTTCCTGCTCAGTCGCTTTAGTGAATGTTCACAATATTTGTCACATATCATTGCTTACTGCATTCAGGAGTAGTGTATACCGTACAATGCTCCTAAACTTCCAAAAACCGTAATTGGTAATTAAATTATATTATTAATATTCAATAATTATTTAAATATCAAATAAATTAATATCAAATCGGATACACCAAAAATTTCGGATATTCACTAAAGCGACTATGTGAATGTCTATATTCACTGGACATCTCCGTGATATTCACGGTAGTATTTATATATTGTGTGTTATAGAATATTTTTCATGTTCAGTATTTTACGAAGAACAAGAACAACGTAACAATAACGAAATAATATTATGTCTTAGTTTATGATACTTATAAAAAATCGAAATACAATATAAAACTAGACACGCAGTTATTCACAGAATATTTAAAATTCCTGAAGTTATCGCATTTGTGTCTGGATTGCGTGATTTTAGAATTTTTTTGAGAATAATCAGAACTATGCATGAAAAAAGAGCATGAATATTAGTGAAAATTATATTTTGCATGAAATTATCCACGAGGAATTAAATTTGAGAGCGAAAGTTTTCTATTTTTGTAACGAAAGTTTAATATTTTGATAACGATATTTAAGTGAACTATGTTAAACTACTAATGTTTTTTATTAAATTAAATATTATTTTTATTCGTTTTTCATTCTCTGTTATTAAAGATTTTCATGCTACTTTTTAATCAAATCTTTATTATTCTTATCACATTAAAAATTTAGTTTCCAATTTTATGGTGAACTTAGAAAGCGTAAAACTAAATACTTCACAAATGAACAAACTTTAAAAATTTATTTTACTTTTATTTGTTCTACTATAGAATATTGTAGCATTATTTGGGTTTTATCAAAAATTTATCCATAAAGGTAAATTCAATACTTGGGTCAATACTTGATCCTGAAGTTCTCTTGTCTTCTTGGTCAGGTTCAAAATTACGAAGTTAAATTACAGGTTCAAGTTTAACTTAAGTTAAATTACGGGTTAAGATTACGATCGTGTGACGGAGTTGAAGATTGGTCCTCGTGAACTCAAAATTGGGTCGGCTGTTCAACGACCGTTACAAAAAAAACCAAAAAAAAAAAAAAAAAAAAAAAAAAAAAAAAAAAACACTTTAAAATCAATGATTCGATGTGTTTGAAACAAAAGGGCATTTTATACAAAAGTGTGAATTATTTATACGTAGCGGTGGTCAAAAAACACTTTAGATCAAAGTTATTTAACCGATTATTATTTATTAAAACATACATTTCGCAACCACTAAAATAATTTACGCACAAAACGAAGCCAGTTGCTGCTGGAGAATGAGAGAAACTTCCCGTGCGCAGATGGTTGAATATTGCAAAATATTTATATTGAAATACTCATAAATCATAAAGGACAAATTTCTTTTTTATTTTATTTATCAAATTGAGAATCATTATGAAAAAATATTTGTTGCCACCATAAAAAAAATAAATTTGCAAAAAGAATAAATAAATAAATAAGTAAACTTAAGTTGATAAACCAAAATATATTTACTCAGAAAGCTGTAGAATTCGCAAAAATAAACTTTATCCATGACTCAAAATAACAAAGTTTCAGTTCTGGAAAAGATTTTCAAAAGTAGTATAATTAATCAATTAATAAACTCCAGACGATTTCCCAAAATGAGAATGAATCGCACAGACGATCAGTTATCTCTACTTAAACAGTTATTGAGAACAAACGATTTATATAAATGAATTTCTTGGAGGCTTTTTGGCATTGAAGAATGGCAACAGACTCTTCTCTTCTTAAAGTGCAGGAGACGTGATTTATGAGGGATAATTCTCCTGAAGGTATGTTCAGTGAAGTGAGAATATTTTCAAAAGAAAGAAAGGATTGGAAACGCTATAATTTTTACAATTCGAATGGAAAATTAAAGGATTTCGTAAGTCAAAAGTAATTGAGGGACTTTTCTTAAAGGAAAACTTATTTGCTGCTCTGAGTATTTTTCAAAGCATTTCTATAGAAAGTTCTTGATTGCTGTATGGAATGAATAGTTTATTTTATATAAAAGGAAATCTTAAATTGGAAAGAACATGGGAAAGTAAGTCAAGTATTTTTTCCATATTACCAGTAAATGTTTATGATCGGATTTGAAATTGTTTTCAGAAATTTTGTGCGATGTAGGATTAAGTTTATAAAAAGTTTTTGTTGGAATGATTGATTAAACTGAAAAACTAAGTTTTATTGCTTCTCTACAAGTTATTGATCTTACCTAAATTCGAATGTGGGGATTTTAATAGTTGAGTTTATTTCTTGTACAAGTTAATAAGGAACTTATAAGGGTGCTCTATTGTATGGTATTTTACTCAGTATTGACTCTAGTGATCTAAAAAAACCTGTTTAAGAATATATATTATTAAACTACTTAAAAAGTGAAACCTTTAGAGATAAATTTCAAATTTGAAATTAATGACACGGAAATATCGCACACAAGTAAAATCACTCTGGTTCTGGCATGAAAGGATGACGCCACTGAATAGGTATTTAACTGATGTTATCTGTTGAACTGATGATGAGCTGATGTTATCCGTTGAACTGATGATGAATTGATATTAACTGTTGAACTGATGATGAATTGATGTTAACTGTTTTTGTTGTGATCAGAAACCAGGTGTTAATTTTTTTTTCTTGTCACGTTTTTGAAACACGTTACGATCTTAAGCTAAATAAATCAAAGTGAAATAAATAAGTTAAGTAAAGAAAATTAAAATGCAAAAAGTATGTTTTGCTCAATCAAAAAATAAACACTACTAAAAATGAATAAAAAAATAAAATTAAAAATATTTTAAGTTTTTTAATGTGTGAGTACATCTCTTTAAGTTTTGTCTATAATACCGTTGTGCTGATTAATACAGTTTCACTGTTTTTTTACTCAGTTACATAACCAGTATTAAGCTATTTTAAAAAAATAATTATAAATAATCTATTGATAAAATTCGTTCGATAAACATATTTAATAATTACAGGGATTGAACAAAATTATGGAAACACTTCTGTACTAACTACATGCAAACAATCTTCCTTTTAACAGAAAATAGTTTGAAAATTTTACATGGCAAAACTGTTGGCTTAATTTGAAAATAAATCATGCTTGAACCTTTTTTACTGATGGTGTCACCTGTTCCTAGGAGATAGCATAGAAGTCTTTCCATAATTTTGCACAGAACTTCTACCTCCTAATTTCAGATCTTCTGCCAGTATAACAGTCTTTTTGCAGTTTTTTTCTTTTTACTTCGGTATGCAGCTTTTTTAAAAATATAATAATAAATTATCTATTTAAAAGTTGCTTTATTGTAAAAAAATATATTTTATGTGAAATTGTTTTCAGAAAAACGAGTTTTATAATTACTAGGGTTGGCAAAAATTATAGAAACTATTCTATGCTAACTCTATTTGAACAAATCTCTCTTTTAGCAACGAATGTTTTGTAAGATTTTATATCTCAAAACTGTTGACAGAATTTGAAAGATCATTCTTTTAGTTTTTAGAAATGGTGTCATTTTTACTTCTGCAAAACTTGCGTCGACCAAAATGAATGTGGGAAGTAAAAAAAAAATTTTTTTACCACAATAATTAAAAAACATTTTTGTAAGGGAAATATTGAAATACTACCGATAGACTCCTAAATTTTTTGCATTTAATTTAAAATAAAAAAAAATTATAAACTTCCTCTCTTAATTTTGGTCGATCCAAATTTTGCAACGGTAAATATGGCACCATTTATTAAAAAGGTTCAAGCATGATCTTTAGCATTGCCTTGTAAAATCAAAGAATATAGAATGGAGTATGCACATTCTATGTATATTACCCTATGCATATTCTTTGGTAAAATTTTCCAAAATGTTTGCTACTAAAAGAGAGATTATTTACATAGAGCTAGTACAAAAGTGTTTCCATAATTTTTTGTCCAAATAAAAAGCAGTTTAAAGTCCTCTATGAAGGCAAATTTCACCCAACTCTTGATCCTGTAGTTCCCTTGTCTTCTGGATTGGGATCAAAATTACTAGGATACGGAGTTGAACATTAGCAGACGTAAACCCAAAATTGGGTCGGCTGTTCAACGACGGTTATATAAAACTTATAAAACTCTTGTTCCTAAGCTAATTTCATGCAAAATACGTTTTTATAGAATAAATAAATATTTTTAAATATATTATTTATAATTATTTCTTAAAATAATAGAATTCCGAAATAAATAAAACATTGCTGCGAAAGTTTCCTATACGGAAGATCATTACTGAAGGAGGTATAAATTTTGTGCAAAATACAGGGTTTCGACAAAATTATAGTAACACTTCGTGATCTTTCAAATTTTGCCATGTAAAGCCTTCTAAAACATTTGCTGCTTATAAATTGATAATGATTGCTAAAAATTTGTTTAACACCTGTATATTCTCAAACTTTTTTATTCGCCTAAATGGTTTCAGAGATGAAGCAAAATATGCAAAAGTTGAAATAAACATTAAGGGGTTAAAATTTTCGACTGTTGTCCCGACTATCATATGGTTGTAATTTAGAATAAAGCAAAAAACAAAATTTTCACGTTTTCAATTCATGGAAATTAGCACGATAAGACTAGAATAACAACTTGCACAATTTTATTATGATTATTATGATTTACAACAACATTGTAGCTTTTTTTAAACAAATTTGTCGTGGAAATCAACATGATAAAATTCGAAATAGCACTTGCAAAATTGCATTAAAGTTTATAATATGCAATAAAAAAAAATTCTTGTCAGCAATTTTGCAATGGAAATCAACACGATAAAGCTTGAAATAACAATTTTTGCAATTCTGTTATGATATAGCATTAAAAAAAATCTAAACAAATTTCTAATTGAATTAAACACAATAGGACGAAGTATAGCAACTTGTTCAATTCTATCTAATTTACAATAAAACTTATAAATTAAAAAAATCATTCTCGAAAAACCCACACGAAAAAACAAGAAATAACAGCTTACAGAATTCTATTATAATTTACAATTAAACATACAAAAACTTTCTAAACACTTCCATCATTGAAATCAACACAAAAAAGCAAAAAACAACCATTTTTCACATTTCTATTATAGTTTACAATGAAACATAACAAATTTTCTAAGCACTTTTTTTAAAGAAATTAGCACAATAAATTCAGAATAACAAGTAAAATTCAGTTAAACACAAAACAATAAGCCATGGAAAAATTTCTAAATCATGGAAATCAACCTAAAAAAGCAAGAAATAACAAACTACACAATTCTCTTCTTTTCTTTATACTTATTTTCCTTTTTTCTCTTCACTTCTTTTTATGCCCTCTCGGACTTATGCGTTTAATAACAGAGAGGATTAAATAGCCAGAACAGACGATAAATCGCCCATTTCGTAGGCCGACCCTTCTCTCTAAGTCGTCATGGAACAGTAGAAGAATGATTGATGATTTCGTGAGGGTGGAGAGGGCTAGAGCCCTAAAAGTGACCGCGTGTCCCGGGAAAATGGCTATTTCCCGGATTTTCCGTATGACTTCAACTTAATCTCCCGGTCCTTTCCGTACAGGATTAGCACTTGGTTTAAGTTGTAGCTGGCTTTGGGCGGGTGGTGTCAGTTCTTTGTGAATTACTGGGCGAAGATCGGTTTTGTTAAAGATGCTTTCCTGAAACTTTTAGCTGATAAACGTGCTACTATATATGGAAGGAATTTAAGATCGCATTATTTTGCAGGAAAATATTGTTGGCTAAGTTTAGTCTAAATAAATATACTTCGGATAAAATTATTTAATTTAAAAAGAAACAGAAATATCTATAAGGCCTTACATCTCTACGTACAATAAAAGGACTTATTGTCGCTCTACAACTTCGAGCATTCTTATTGGATAAAAAAAAATCACATAATATGATTGTAGTGTGTGTACCACTACAAAAATACAATTCAAATTCACTAGTCTATAAGACATGTTAACTCGATTCTGTGTTGGGGTACCTTTTCATAGATGAAGGTTGACATTGTCGATAACAGCTCTCCCCACATTGGTGACCCGGACGTGATGTAAGCACGCCTATCCTGACAGAAAAGCTTACTTCGATGGAAGGTCCACATTGGACAGTTGACTTGCTACTTGTGACTGCGACATTGTCCGCCTCACATTGTTGCTTCTCAGTCTCGATCACACGCAACGCATTCATTCGGCTGCTAATGGCAACACAGGAGCAACCATGAATGTGACCTTAATACAGCATTCCTGGCTTTTCACAACACAGCAAATTAGAGCCCCTGAATTAGACCGGCCGGCTTATCATCTATTTTTGGAGCAAAGAGCTAACATAAGCACAATACTAACATAACGTTAACTTGCGAACTTGTTTGCTCCAATATTGCTTGATAGGTCAGCTCTGATAGTACAGGAGCCTTACAGCAAATAAACAACTACTGGTATTCGTCATCGAATTCTATCACAGATAAAATTCTGGTAAGAGAGTACTGTAGTGTGTCTACCACTACAAAAATACAATTCCAATTCACTAGCATATAAGACATGTTAACTCGATTCAATTTTGAGGAACCTTTTCATAGATGAAGGTTGACAATGTCGATTACAGCTCTCCCCACAGTGATCATTAACTAAAAAATAAGATATGTGTACCACTGGCTGTCATCAGCAAAAAATTAAGACTCGCTATAACGGTGTTTACTTGTATATTTTCTAAAATAATGTCTGGATTCTGACTGAGAGCCATTCCTTACGTCTCAGAGGAGTGGGGACTCTTAGTAGTCACTCGAGTGAGTTTTAAAGAATCCTGGAACAAACTATATTATTAAATTACATAAAAACAGTTGCTTGTAGCGAGAAAATGATTCCAGATTTGAAATCAGATATGTTAACACATACCTGTTTAAAGGAATACTACATACATTCACCGAGTTTCTTGCATATTCTTCTAATGTTTACCGTTGCACGACTAGCTTTGTTCATACGTTCAATAGCATGTTTCTCTCAATGATGCAGGCAAATGTATTCCTGTTGTATTGTGGATATTGTGCGTTATATTGTTAGCATCGCAAGTTTATGGCTATTTGTGTTCTAATTTATGTTCTCCCAATCATGAAAACACAGCATGAAAGCATCACTGCTATTGTGACGGCAATTGATAGAAGCATACTATTGAGCCAGCATATGGTATTGAACCATTATTGGTTTAACCATTATTATGATACAATGGCTCAATAGCATATTGGTGGAAACATGCAGCAAAATCATTGTAAAGTATTGAACCATTATACCATTCAATGGTTCGGTATCATATTGGTGGAAACACGCTATTGAACCAGCATTGTGTTTACCACGGCATGTGTAGTGAGTTACCAAGGATGCACATATATTATATATTTGTTGTATGTATTAGATATTTTGTGAGTGCATGCATCCTTCTATGCATCTTCCGACTTTTCACGCCATACAACTGTAAATAAATAGACATTTAAAACTGGATGAATTAATTTAGATTAACACTGTGAAATAAAAAAAATAGAATCCTTTCACTGGTTTCGATGTAATAACCTATTTACAAACAAGAAAAAAAATTATTGCGAATTAATCATGGAGATTTGTGAACGAAGCGAGTGGAGGATCGAGACTCCGAGTTAGGATGAAAATGTTACTAATATCATAAAATCTTTTCCTCATCGATTATCGTACAAGCAGAGCTGTTTGTGCTTCGGAAAAGAGAAATTACTAGCAGCAAAACCTCTTCAAAGAATTATTAATAATTATTTTAAACCCTAAGAAACAGATATGTTAAGAATTCTGACTACATATAAGTTTCGGTTGTCAGTGTTCTTTCATTCTTTCTTAAAGCAAGATAGGCATTAAATAATTTTATTACCAGCTCTTTGTTTTTTTTCGGGATACAAATAGCCCTGGTAGAAATTGGCAGTTACGCATCCTGAGAAGCTCGGGGATAATACCTCAGGGTGAGGCGAGGCAGTCTGCCACAAAAACCTCTTCTCTCACTTAAATTTGTTTGTTTAATCCCGCTACTTCATTTTAATTTTCTCTCAGTAAATGTTACTGAACCCCAACTTTCATTTTTTAGTTGCGCTTCAGCGATTTATTATCTATTCTCACTCAGATGAATTAGTTAGAGCCCCTAGAGGGGCTGATGCTAAGATAACCACCACATATGAGTATGAGTGGCAGTTGTGCACCCAAAACTTCATACCAAACCATGATGAGTATCACGAAGTATGCAACACCTCCAAAAGAAAACTGAAAAAAAAAGACTTATTACAGTTATGTATACAATTATAACTATTACTAAGTCTTGCTGGTCAGTGTTCTTTTCCTCTTTCCTAAAACTAAANAATTACAATATCTTCTCTCCCGGAAATTAGAACGACAACTGCAAAAAATTAAATCACCTCATACAATGGAGGCCATTCAAGGAAATATCTTCCAATTCAGCCTCGTGCACCTCAGATACAAGATTTACAATGCAGCAGGGACGTCTTATGATTCAAAATAAATTATAAATTTAATTTTACTTTGGGGGTAGGGCTACGTTAGAAGCACTGACCACCTTTGGCTTAACCACCTTATTTGATCAAAACATACTAAATTTAAAAAAGAAATTAATAATTTTTAGTGACTTCCTTGGGCCCAAAGAGCGGAAAAGTTTCTTTATCTCAGGGTTCTCATTTTTATATAATTTGCAATCGTTACAACCGTAGTTAACAAAATATTTAAACCAGGGCGCATTTCTTTCGAAGCCAAAGCTTCTCTGTGGATCATGCAATGTGTCCAGACGCATTGAGGCGATTTTTTACAAGAGCTTGTTACTTTCGAACCTTCCGGATATTGAACGAGCACCATCGGTGCATATTCCGATGCAATTTTTGCATTCTATGTGTGCTTCATTCATAACTTCATTTGAAATAGCATAATGCTAGCGCTGTTGTTCTAAGTTCTGTTGATTTGCAGAAAAGTAGTTTTACTACTGACATATTATCACAAAATCAAACATAGGCAATTAAATGAGCATCTTTATTATGCTTTATCAAACTGTATTGAAAACATTTTGTCACGCAACATCGAGAAAAGCTGACACTACATTTCTAGCTGTATCACCAATTCGACGAGCAACAGTATCATTTGAAAGAGGACTGTAATTCTTTTGAAAAATTAACCCCAAACATAGTTTCTACAATCTCAAATGCTGCTGGCTTTTACTTTACTTTTGTTTTGGCAGTTAGTTAAAAATATTTTAAAGACAGAATTCAAAATACTCAATATACATTATTGTTGTATATATTTTACTGTAAAGGGGGGGCGCGATGAAAATTATGATTGAAAACTGGGCTGCGAATACTGAAAGGTTGAGAACCACTGCCCTAAGAAACAGATATGTTAAGAATTCTGACTATATATAAGTTTCGGTTGTCAGTGTTCTTTCATTCTTTCTTAAAGCAAGATAGGGATTTAGGTTTTATTACCAGCTCTTTTTTTTTCGGGATACAAATAGCCCTGGTAGAAATTGGCAGTTACGCATCCTGAGAAGCTCGGGGGTAATACCTCGGGGTGAGGCGAGGTAGTCTGCCACAAAAACCTCTTCTCTCACTAAAATTTGTTTGTTTCTACTTCATTTTAATTTTCTCTCAGTAAATGTTACTGAACCCCAACTTTCATTTTTCAGTTGCGCTTCGGCGATTTATTATTTATTCTCACTCAGATGAATTAGTTAGGGGCTGATGCTTAGATAATCACTACATATGAGTATGAGTGGCAATTGTGCACCCAAAACTTCACACCAAACCATGATGAGTATCACGAAGTATGCAACACCTCCAAAAGAAAACTAAAAAAAAAAGACTTATTACAGTTATGTATACAATTATAACTATTACTAAGTCTTGCTGGTCAGTGTTCTTTTCCTCTTTCCTAAAACTAAATGGAAATGAAATACATTTATTACCACCTTTTTCTTTTCTCAGGGGTACAAACAGCCCTGCTAAAAATTCGCAATTATGCTCCAAAAATTCACACTAAACCACGACGAACACAAAATATGCAACTCCACAAAAAAAAAAGGAAAAAAAAAACTGCTTAAAAATTTATAACTACTTTAACGCCCCTTAGAGAATAAATAAAATAGAACACGGGGATAGTATTTCCACAAAATGGAAATGGGGGAACGCGGGAAAACTGGGAAAAGTATTTTTCCGCTTTTTCGACTTTGCACTGATAGTAACGCTAGCCAGGAAAAAGGACCCGAAATTTATAGCAATTTTTCCCCCGTGAGTCCGATGTGAGTTTGAAATATGACTGAAGTTTTCGCTATCTAGATCCGCAAGAGGTAAGTATGGATTTTCGCGATACCCAGAAGAAAATCCAACATTGAGTAACGCAAAGTGCTAACCTTCTATTATGTTCTCTCTTGATTCCCAGGTTGATATTTCCCCCTTTTTTTCCCTTTAAGATTGTTTTCTTCCTTATTTTTCGAGGCATTTTACAATATGTGCTTTTTTATTATTTGCTGTATAAAACGATAAAAATTTCAAAACCTCTTGAATATTGAAATAATGCTATCATGAAATTTTTAAGCGAAGTCCATCAAAAAGATGAAAGTATTTTTATTCATTTTTTATTTAAATATTCTGTTTCATGCAAACAATAAATCCAGTGAATTATTTTCTCTCTCCAAAAAGCACAGATATGTAATATTGGGAATTTGCTATTTTATCTTGCTGATAGCCAGTTTTTTTATTAAAAGATGGTAAAAACTTTTCAGTTGCTCTGAACTTACCATTTCAATTTTGATACTGATTCTAGATTGGTAAAATATTGCTTACAATTTCTATATTTGTTAAACATTTTATGAGGTTCAAGTTAGAGTCAATAATACTTAAATTCTTGGCTCTGAAGCATAACTTTGTTCACACTTATTTGTAGGCTCGCTTCCTAGGTCAATGTCTTCACTTTCACAACTAGCAAGAAGCATGTAACGTAATTCTGGCTAGGGCACAACCTACTTCAAAATAAATATCTTGAATTTAATAATAATTTATAGTCATTACTCTCTTCAATCACTCACAAATACTCATCCATTGAAATGCTCTTAAAGCATTACATATTTATATATGCTGATAAAAACAATTACAGGGAAGATTTTTTTTTTGAGAAACAAAATAAGTAACGCCTATACGCAAATAAGGTATCAGATGATAGCTAAGTTCTTCGCGGACACCTCTGCCACGCAGTAGCCTGTGTTGTCGTAAAGCAGAAACGCTATGATCGCATTTGTGTAAAGATACCTCAGTTGCTTGCCAAAGCTTGTTTGCTCACCGTTTGAAACATCGAAGAATAGCCCAAACCTTGATGTTCGAATTTTTTAGTTTACACATCGTTAGTATAAACATTCCTCATCGTCTAAACGATGCAGCAATTTGGCGGATAGTTGGAAGACTCGAGGCATGATTTCGAGAAACATGGCTTCGACTCTCTGGAAATATTTCACAGAGTCTGTCAGCCTGGTCAAGGCCGCAAATAGGCAACGTCGACTCAAGACTGTTATTTGAGAATTCTATCCATGATGGAAAGGCCCGCGACAGAGACATAACTGTCTCGCAACTAGTATAATGTAACAGGAACATCCCTCTCACGGAGAACAGTCGATCTTAATGCAGGTAGCCTGGGTTCCCTTAAGTCTTATAACAGTGGCGAATTTCTCTTAGGAATTATTTTTAGATCGCCAGATAGGCAGAGCCTTTCAATAATAGTAAAATAGAATACAATAACAATGATCCAATAATAGCGAATAGAACCTAGTAAAGATCTTCTGTCTTAGTTCTTCACTTTATCGTTTGGGGCCTAATAGAACTCATACTCTATTACTTGATTACAGGCATAACTATTAACTGTAATATTCCACTTATTTTACTATCATTGTATAAAATTCAACTCAAACCTTAACCACATCAAGTTTTTATGCATAAAGACCTTATATCTGCAAATTTTTCGTTAGACGAAGCGGAACTTACATCGGAATATCTGTCTGAATGAATAGAGGTCGCAAACAATTTTGGAATTATGAAGAAGTGCTGCAGATTCATTCCGTAAATTCTGCTCCCCCCACCCCAAGGGGCACTGCTGTCGTAGTTTAATTTCTGCTTATAGCTAAAACAATACCTTTATTTAATTTATGATAGTTTACTTCTTGCAAGACACCTGGGTAGTAGGGTGGGGCGAGAAGACATGTTTGAAAGTTTATTCGTGGTCATTGCTGCCAAAATTTAATGTTTATGTTAGTGATAGTTAGTTTGAATAATATCGACTTATACCTCCAAAAAACATTGTTGTTGTAGTTTAACTTCTTTTTTTCACTAAGAAAATGCATATATTTAATTTATGGTTCAATGTGATTTAAAACAGAATTCAATCGGGCGTCTTATTAAGGTTAATGCAAATTAAGGTGCTCCTACATTTTCCTGATAAGTAATACTAATAAACTAAGAATATATTAAATTATTTCATGAAAAAAGTAAATTGGGTAATATTCTTTAATATTTTAAAAAAGTGAAGTGTTTTATTTATTTATTTGTAAAATAAATTGCCAAAAATTGAGAAATCTGAACAGGCGTTTCAATCAACTTTTGTCATTTAACAAAAGAAATGTCTTGAAATTAGAGAAAGCATAATACGCGTTTTGAAAATAATTTATTAAAAATAAGATTTTGATCATTAAATAAAAAATATCCAAGAAAAACTTTTGAAAATTTTTATTCAGGGAAGAAATGTCAAAACTTTTCTAGAAATTAAATGATATAGATTAAGTTATATACATTAACTAACAATCACTAAAAGTAAGTTTTGGAAACAAGTAAAAATCGTAGAAAATTTTTTTTTATGCCCCATCCAAAACTCTTGAAAATTCTGCTCAACTATGCACCATAATATTAGCACATTGAACCGTAATTTGGTGTATATTTGTTGGAATATTAATAAGGTTTCAAATTAAACCGCGTTTTCGATCAGGTGGAACCAGAGTATCGTGTAATCAAATTTAAATATACGATAACAAGGTTCTTGGTTCAGGGTTCTAAACAAGGTTCAACGTGGCACAACTTGGTATATTGGGTATATGTCATGGTGTGTCTAATGGTATGTCTTGGTATGTGATAAATGCCATCAAAATATGGTATGTCATCATGCATACATGGTCTTGGTATGTTATCATGGTACGTCATATGCCTAGGTATATGTCAAATTGATATATTTTTAATAAAAAACTTAACGTAATTTGTTGAAAATTTTTTGCACTAAAGGTTGTAAGAAATTTACACCAATTAACGTTTCAACGTGTTCTAAAATTTCTAACAATTTGTTGGGCAGTAAGTAAAAATTGTCAGAACTTGCCTCTGTTTGCTTGTGATTGGTTATACTCGGATGGGTTATGTATTTCTCTGTAATTATTTCTCTATCTAATCAGATCTGTAGTAGAATACAAAAATTAACAAAGAACAGAAGGCAAATGAGGCAAGTTTAATGTCTTCAGAGGAAAGGATTCAAGTTGGGCTGAATAATAAATAACAGGAGATCTTCTGGCGGAAACTTAGGATATTTTTCTCCGAAGAGCATTTTCTTCTTTTTTCCTTCTCTCTCCTTATCTCAGAAAACTTTTCTCCCTTTTGAGAACTGGGTGGGATGATGACGATGAACGATCTCTTTGATGAATCGATATATTTATATCCCTTAGCATTCGAATACGAGAATTGGAAAACGTAAACAGAGTTTCTCTCTCAATGAATGTCTCAAGTCTCATTTTTTCACATATCTCTCGTTCAGAAGATTTTTTTATTTTTTGAAGTCATTTTTTAAACAGTAATACATTTTGAATGTCTTTTTTCAAACTATTTTATTTTTTAAGTAAAAGAACTTTTTTTATTACAGTTTATAAAATAATACAATTGTTGTAATCATTTGAAAAATTATAATTTCGTATAATTCATTATATGAATAGCTGTCTTATAAATGTGCGTATATTTTACCAAAAAATATTAAAAAACCTTTGTTGAATTTAGTTCATGATTTTTTTATTTTAGTTTTTTTTATAATCGACGTTGTACAACTGACCCAATTTTGAGTTTATAACTACCAATGTTCAACTCCGTAGTAATTTTGAACACAATCCAAAAGACAAGGTGGCTGGTGTGAAGCTGAAGTTGTATTCTTGGCCATAGAAAAACATGAACGCACCCTTAAATTTGTTTGGCTTCACAGAGCATGCTTTTATAGTCGTTGTTGAACAGCCGACTCAATTTGTTTGGGTTTGCGACTGCTAATGTTCAACTCCGTAACCTTGTAATTTTTAACCCAATCCAGAAGACGAGGGAACTCCTGGATCAAGTATTGCAAGTAATTTGCTTTCGTGGAGGATTTTTGATGAAACTAACCCTCATTTGCGTTACATGGAGAAGAACACTTAAACAGTCCACGGTTAGTCTGACGACAGGGGGACTCTAACCTATCATCCGTCTACCACTGAAGATATTTTGCGTCAGCAGTTTGGTCGGTGCGAGACGGGTGCAGAATTCATATCGACCAGTGATTTTTGGAATTCAAACCGGGGTCACCTCATTGAGAGGCGAGCGCCAGGCTCTTATTCAAGAAATTGCGTAGAGCATCTTAAAAAAACCTCTGATTAAAATTATGCTTTCGATTAACCAAAAACTATGATCAAAAACTGTTATGCATGGTAAATATGTTGAAATTTCGCTGTTTGTTTCGAAATATAAATAACGTCTAATATATAGATATAATAATTGTAAGATAGATAGATGCCTAAAAAATCAACTTATATGTTCAAATCAGTTTCAAGTGTGAAAATTTGAATCAAACCCAGCTGTTTAATCGAAGAATTCAAAAACACAATAAAATCACAGTTTAAAGCTACATTTAAAAGCAAAGGTCTTTTTGTCTAACAAATGTGAATGAGTTTAAGCAGGAATATATTTGTCACTGTAAAAATTTCATTAGCTTCGAAATTAAGATGGGAAAAATCAACATATTTTCAACGCTCTAACCAAACATCCATAATGAAAACCCAGAAACAGGTGAATGATGAAATCAAAATAAGGAAATAAGAAGATGTGCTAACAAATAATAGAACAAAAATTAGATTAATTAAAATTTCATTAGCTTTGAATTCAAGATGGAAAAAAATCAATATATTTTCAGCGCTCAAAACAAGCACCCACTATCAAGACCCGCTAGCAGGTGAGTGATGAAATCAAAATAAAGATAGAAGAAATTATGCTAACAAGAAATAAAAAAAAATAAAGTAGAGCGAGTGAAAAAATAATAGTAATAAATTAATCAGGTTGAACAAAAAAAGAAACAGAGATTTTTTACTTTCTTGTACGTACATTCACGTACGTAGATTCTGAACAGCACAGTTTTGTCAGAAAAATTTCCTTTCTCTTCAAAGCTTGAGCAAGAAATTACGTAAATGAACGTGTGGAAAACCACAAGAAATCTATCCCCACCCCCTATTTTCTCTTGCACTTGGGCTACTTACGCGGTATTTGGTTTCAGCAATATCATTATCTCAGAAAGTAGAATGCTTCAAAATGAAATCAAGAGTGTAAATTCTTGTTCATTTACGAATTCCCTTACTCACTGATTGAAAATTCGTTCACCCATTGATGAAATTCGTTCACCCATTGATGAAATTCGTTCACCCATTGATGATTCGTTCACCCATGCTTCAAAATGAAATCAAGAATGTAAATTATTGTTCATTTACAAATTCCCTTACTCACTGATTGAAAAATTCGTTCACCCATTGATGAAATTCGTTCACCAATGCTTCAAAATGAAATCAAGAATGTAAATTCTTGTTCTTATTTTTTTCTTTTTCATTTTCTATGTTGAAAATTCATACCCCAGTAATATGCTATGCATAAAATTTTGAAATGGTAATCACTATGAAGTTATGATAGCTAAAGTTCATATCTTTCTTCCAAACTTTGAATCTACAGAAAGAAATAGGCAGTTATTTAAAGTAACACTTCTTTTAAATTTAAAAAAATCTTTATAGGCGTATTTGATAATAAGTTTAAAATAATCACAACAGTTTATCGTTAAACTTGCATTGATTTTAAGTGACATTAGCATACTTAGAGATAAAAAGCAAGAGATAAACTTATACTCAATTCTAGAAGATACGTGATGCCATTTACGAAAATGAAATGCTTGATACAAGAAAAGACTTTAGTGATTCCTCCAATAATCACTATTATCATCTATTACCTCTTTTCCCCGACCTAATCATCATTTAGAGAAGAGGAAATGATATCATCTGAAGTTGGAACGAAGGAAATGACGTCAAGATTCTGATTCTATTTATTGCTGTGGCCGAACTCTGACAGCCGTCATCAAATATCAGAAATTGATTGTTCTTAATTGCCTAAGTAATCAAATCTCGCCTTTTTAGTTCCGATTGTTGTGTGAACGTAATTATAATGATTATTATGAGATGATAAAATGGTTTTATTGGTGGATGGTTAAGAATAAATCATTTTGAAGGTGATAATAATGATTTATTAAATTTAGATAGGTAGAATAAGGCAATAGTATAAAGATAAATAAAAATAGTTTAAAAAAAGTATTGATTTTTTTAGTTAAACGGCGAAAATCCAGTATTTCAGTAGATTTCTCATCTACGTTTTTCTTTGTCATTATTAGTGTTTGTTTTATTGTAGACAAATACACTTCATCAAGTTTTTGTCCTGAAATAAGCGAAAGATTCTTTTGTGTATTTGCCTTTTGATATTTTTGGCAGTTTTTCCTAACTTTATCGGATGTGTGGTAAAAGATCGAAAATTTCGAAATGTATACAGAATAGTCACACACTATTCTAAATCTAAATTTTTTTTTATTTTATTCTAGTACCGCGTTGAACAGCCAACCCATTTTTTGGTTTGCGGCTATCGAAAATGAACTCTATAACCTCTAATTTTGAACCTAAGACAGAAGATGAGGATACTCCTGGATCAAACATTGGGATAAACTTACTAGTACTTTCCTAGAGAAGTTTTTAATGTAAATACCCCGCACTTGTGATACATGGAGAGAAAAACTATGATAATCTTTCACTGTTGGTGTAATAGCAAGGGATTTATAACTCATGAACCGTCTACCACTGAGGATATTTTTCGCCAGCAAAGACAAAAAATGGTTGTAAAATGATATTTGCAATTGAAATACGCCTGCCTATTTGCTCATTGAAGCTTGTGTTTGTAATTATTTCCAAGTAGCTCCTAATATTAGATAGCATCGGAAAATCTAACGTCATCTTGCACAACGTATCTAAATGTAAAAATGATAACGTTTTGATGGAATTAACCTGCATTTGCGCTGCATGGAAAGGAAATCCATCAAAACATCCTATAGTTTGTCTAAAATAAGAACTCCTCCAGACATTCGTCTGGACCTGTGGCGGTGACTATGGTAACGAGGTATGACTATTTCAAGTAGGGGTGCGGGATCCCTGTTTTGGAGTGGTTTCGGGTCGGATTGGCGAGAGAAAGTGAATCTCTTCGGTCTATTGTGTTAGTCTTAGAGTGAAGATACCCTCCTTAAAATGCGATATTCTTGTTTCCATTGCACCAGACGCCCTCAGACTTCGTGGCGCAGAATTCAATCCTGGAATGTCCGAATGGGAAGCGAGCTCTCTATCCCCTGAGCAACCGTGGTTTAAATCTATCAATAGATGAAGACAGTTCTGTTGAAAGTTTTGTTTTTCTTAGTAATAATGGATGAAGCATTCACTAATTGCTATGACGAGCAGTCTGTGTGGTGGATTTAATTTTTATATACCACTGTTTTGGCCTATAAGATATGAGTTCTCCGGCTAAAGGCCGAGTATCTAACCGGAGTGCATTTTCTTCGAATATATATCTCAGTGGTTCGTTATTAATTCTATTGAAATGCTCGTGGTGATTTCAGAGCCAAAAAATTGTACTTACGATTGGACGATTGGTGAACACAATGAGAAGGTTGAGTGATATGCGCATCGATGTGTTTGGTTGTGTAGGTAGTATTTGTCTTTGGTTTAACGTTAAGAATCTAGCCAGACTGTCCCCAATGGCCTATTAGTGTAGCTTTAATGTGATGTTCACATACGAACGGAACCAATAATTTATAAATTAAATTTCGTTAAGTCATCCATGGTTTTTATTTTAATTTAAATTACTAGTTCCTTTTCTGCTGCTATCTAATCTCAATTAAACTTTTATACTGCTAACATTTTCTTATTTCATGGTAAATTGAATATTAATCAAATAATATATTTGTATGACAGTATATTTATTAGATATACATCAATTACCTTCTGTTAAAAATCGACCTGTTAGAATCGACCAAAATGAGAAGATTGCAATATCAATATATATATATATATA
>NC_092212.1:59405337-59413288 GCF_043381705.1 Parasteatoda tepidariorum | reverse complement strand
CCCCTCTGTATCATATGAGTATATATAGATTGCAATATATATATTAGAATACTTTTTTAATTACAGTGGTATTGAAAAACGAATTAAACTTTAAACTTCCTACGCAAATTTTGATGGATGCAAATTTTGTATTGATAAAAAGTACACTATTTTCAAAAGGTTCAAGCATGGCTTTTCAGTTGTCCCAACGGTTTTTCCACGCAAAATATTCCAAAACATTTGCTGTTAAGAGAAATATTGTTTACAGAATCGACCAAGTATAGAAGTCTTTCCATAATTTTATCGAACTTTCTATAATTTAATGAGAATGTTGAAAGGTATAAAATTTATATGCAGAAAAATTTATAACTAAATAACTCGAGAAGAGTTTTAAAATATAGAACATTTAAATTAATTCATTTTATATGCTTAACATTCTTAATAACATTATACAATATTAGTGAATCTTTCAAATCTGTTCTTAATATCAATATTCGCACATCTCTCAAACAATAAATCTTAAAGAAATTTTGGCATTACTTTTAGCGGAAAGCCCTTAAAACTTTTGTACTTCATCGATTAAGCGAATTTACGAATGGAAGAAAAAAGTCGATGAAAAATGAAAAAGATAAAATCTTACAATATATCATTTATATCATTTATCATCCGAATCATTTATAACAAGTAATATCTTAACTGCTTGGAATGGTTACGGTGTTGTTATTCTTTTGAAAACGATAAAAAAAAGTTAACTTTTATTCCAAAATTCATGCATATGTCTAACCCGCTTTGCTGAACAACTTATATTGCTTTTGATCTTCTTATCAAAACATTAATTATGTTTTTGTGTTTGTGTATGAATTAATTAAATTATACTGTCACTATTATAAGATAGTAATCATAAAATAATTTTCATAACCACCTTTTTTCCCTTATTAAAAAGAAAAATAATAATAAAGTGAAATTAATAATACATACAGAGAAAAAGTATGATGATGAATTTTGTAATTTAAATAAAAATGTAATAGTATAAACAAATGAAATTGTGATATATGGAGTTTTATAATGGAAATTAATTATTCTAGCATTAACTAATGGAATTAAGAAGATGAATTTTATATTTAAAATAAGAATTATGACACTAAGAAATAAAATTAATATGTTGAATTTTATAATGTAAGTAAAAATTTATTAATGTAAACAAAGAAATTAAAACTGAATAATGAAAATTTGGAAATATTATCGCGTTAAAAAAATTAAAAATATATTTTTGTAAAAATCTGTTTAAGCCTTTCATGTCTTCCCTATATTTCATTAGCAATATAAGTAGAGACTTTTATTAAAATTGTGCAATTTATTTAAAATTGTTGAAATATTTATTTATGTATTGAAATATTTAAGCATTGAAATATTTAAGTATTGAAAGATTTAATGAATACAAAACTGTTAAAAGATTTATTTTAAACTAAACATTTTATTTATTGTTTTTAAATAAATATAAACAGTTTTTGAATGAGCAACGTTATTGCTTTCAATGTCTTAAATATTCATCTCTACAATGTTAAAATAATATCAACTGATATGAAATGGTGAAATTCATAAACCCATTGGAAATTTTTGTTTGATTTTGTTTCAAGTATGGAATTGCATCTAGTGCGGAATATTGCATCAGATAAATAACAAATGAAAGTTCTTGTACAGATTTAATGAAAACAAAATTGTTGAAAGATTTATTTTAAACAAATATTTTATTTATTGTTTTTAAATAAATATAAACAGTTTTTGAATGAGCAACGTTATTGCTTTCAATGTTTTAAATATTCTTCTCTACAATATTAAAATAATAACAACTGTTATGAAATGGTGAAATTCATAAACCCATTGGAAATTTTTGTTTGATCTTGTTTCAAGTGTGTAATTACATCTAGTACGGAATATTGCAACAGACATATAAGAAATGAAAGTTCTTGTACAGATTTAACGAAAACAAAATTATTGAAAGATTTATTTTAAACAAATATTTTATTTATTGTTTAAAATAAATCTAAACAGTTTCTGAAGGAATGAAATTACTGCGTTCAATGTTTTAAATATTCATCGCTACAATATTAAACCATAACAACTGCTATGAAATGGTGAAGTTCATAAACACATTGGAAATTTTTGTTTGATTTAGGTTCAGGTCTGGAAATACATTTAGTCAGACATATAAGAAATGTAAGTTCTTGTAAAGATTTAATGAATACAAAAATATTAAAAGATTTATTTTAAACTAAATATTCCATTTATTGTTTTAAAATAAATATAAACAGTTTTTGAATAAACAAAGTTATTGCTTTCAATGTTTTAAATATTCATCCCTACAATATTTAAATAATAACAGCTATTAGGAAATGGTGAAATTCATAAACCCATTGGAAATTTTTGTTGTGTGTGTGGAATTGCATCTAGTGCGGAATATTGCATCAGATATATAAAAAATTAAAGTTCTTGTACAAATTTAACGAAAACAAAATTATTGAAAGATTTATTTTAATCATATATTTTATTTATTGTTTTGAAATAAATATAAACAGTTTTTTAATGAACAAAGTTATTGTTTTTAACGTTTTAAACATTCATATCTTCAATATTAAAATAATAACAACTGTGAAATTCATAAACCTATTGGCCATTTTTGTTTGATTTTGTTTCAAGTATGGAATTACATTTAATGCGGAATATTGCACCAGGCATATAAGAAATGAAAGTTCTTGTACAGATTTAATGAAAACAAAATTGTTGAAAGATTTATTTTAAGCAAATATTTTATTTATTGTTTTAAAATAAATAAAAACAGTTTTTGACAGAACAAAGTTATTGCATTCAATGTTTTAAATATTCGTATCTACAATATTAAAATACTAACTATTATTATGAAATGGTTAAGTTCAGAAGCACATGAAATGTCTGTTTGATTTTGTTTCAAGTCCGGAAATACAACTCGAGAGTAAAATTGATATTTCTGCATCAGACACAAAAGAAACGAGAGTTATTCTAAAGAAAATGAACATTGGTCACGAAAAAGAAAAACAAAACACCATTTTCTGAGTTTGCATGCAACTTCTATAAATTACTTTCGTAGTATTTTGATGTTTTTCAAATGCATGAGACATTATTCATTTTTACACAACTCCAAACAATCGTGGAAATGTTTTCTAACATAAAAAAACTATTTATCTTTTCGTTCGATAATACAATGTTTCAAAATGTTATTGAAGTTATCAATAATAATTTTTAAAATAACCTTTAGATTATATTCAGGAAGTTTAATAGATGATTCATTTTTTGACGTATTTATGATCGTTATTTTATTTTGTTTGTTAATAGTGTTTTGTTTCTTTTGATTTGCTTCGTTATGTTTGCGTTAGTTTTGGCCCGTTTGTTTAGTGTTTTTGTATAATAATAGTTTTTTCTTGACACAGAGATTGAGATACGATCTCTAGGGAAACAAGAATTTTTTAGCTGTAAATGCTAAGCAAGACGGTTGGTCATCTTATTGTTTAAAACTAATGAGTCAGGACTGGAGGAAGGTTAAAGAATTAAATTAATTAAATGTAGTTTAGCTGTACATTCGGCTAGATTACCATTAAAGTCTATATGTTGTGCAAGATAATTTTAAAAGGTGACCAAGCTGGTTGCCAAAGGCAGCTAGTAAATAAGCTATTTAAATTAGGGAAAAGAATTCGATTTTTTGAGTAAACGATTTTATAAATGTTACATTTTGTTCGGTCTTTTAGTCTTACCTTGAATGAGATTTGATTGATCAAAACTGTTTTTTAGTTACTTTACATAGCATAGTTAGTTGAACTTTACATAGAAAAATTGTTTTCACTTTTTTAGAGATCATTAGAAAAACTATTACTAGTATTAACTAGTATAAAACTAGTATTTAGTCATTTCTCACTACAGCCGATTCCCAGCCAAGGCCATCTCACTCTTTCCACCATCTTCTTCTATTCAACGCCCATGTTCTCTTAACTATTTTCCAATGTTCTTTAACCCTTTCAGGACCGTGACCACGTATACATTGTCATGCGATTCTTCTCCACGCCCCTCTGTATCATATGAGAAACGAATCTTTCTGACACCCTTTCGACCAAGATCACACAGGCGTGTTCTCAATAAGGTATTCTCATATTATTTTTCGCAGTAGTAATGTTGTTGCTGTTGTTTCTAATGCAACTTGCCAATATCAGGAAGCCTGCTTGATTGAGTCGTGATGGCTCAGGGGATAGAGCGTTCACCCAATGAGGTGAACCGGATTTAAATCTCAGCGATGACTGGTCAATACGAAATCTGCATAAGACTTGCACCGACCACAGTGCTGATGTAAAATTTTCTCAGTGGCAGACGGATCACGGGTTAAGAGTCCCCTAGTAATCAGGCTAACCGTGAGAAGTTTTCGTGCTTTTCCCCTTCATGTAACTTAAATGCGGGTTAGTTCCATCAAAGATTCCTCAACGAAGTCAAATTTCTCCCATTACTTGATCTAGGAGTTCCCTTGTCTTCTGGATCGGGTTCAAAATTGCAAGGCTCCGGAGTTGAACATTAGTAGTCGCAAGCCTAAAACGATTGTGACGGCTGTTGAACATAAAATGCCTGCTTGGTGAAGTCAAGCAAATTTCAGGGTGTGCTTCATGTTTTTCAGTGGCGCCATCTATGGCCAAGAATACAGCTTCAGCCCCATACACGTCACAGCCGTGTAGTATGTATACGTACTCTATAGTACGTATAAATTCGAATCGTACGGGCCAAGGAAAACGTATTCCTTCTTCTTCTGCAGGACATTGAAGAATTAAACACGTCTCTATATTGTTCGAACAACTTGAACTTGTTCTCCTTCCCTTTAGTTTTTATAATGTAATATTGTTTCTGGATTTTTATCTCCATACCTCTGTGGCTAAGTCATCTTAATTGTGATGCCTTAATTATTTTTAGGTCCTCTAAATTTTTGTTGTAATTAACTAGAACATATAATTCTCTCTCGGTTCCATTTTCTTTTACTGCTCCAAGAACTCTTCTTAAGCTCTTTTGTTCAAAGTTTATTGCATCCGGTATATTTTTGTCCGATTTTCCCTGCCATATCTAGTCTTACCCTATTACTTATCTTTCCAGATTAAATTTCCGCTCAGTTTTTTTAGTTTCAAAAACAATTTATCATTCACGCACTCTCTAACAACATTTATCCTAACCGTAAAAATCAAAAAGCTCTAAACGCATTAATAATTAAGACCTGCCAAAAAGATGTTATCCTATTTAAATTTATCAGTAATTTAGTTCGTAAAGTTGAACCTAACATTAGTGACACAATCACAAACAAAAATTTAATAATGGAAAGTTACATTCTTGTAATCGGTCTTAAGAGACACAAAAATAACAGAAAGCACAAAAGCCATCTAAAAAAGCAATTTTCTTCAAAGTGCTGCAGTAATAGAGGATTAAAGAAAAAAAAAGGCAAAAATGTTAATTAAAACTTACCTGTTCTATAACTTTGATAAAGAAAAAGGTACAAACGAGTTCTACAACGTCTTTCATCATGGTGGGGAATTAGTTTGATTAATTTTCAACAAGTTACGCCGCATTTCAAAGCCTGTTTAATGTAATAACTTATGTAGAATCGATATTTTAATTAAAAAGGTACTGTCTTTTGTTTCAAGAGCAATTTTTTTTTATACTTTCAGCTCTGTAGATATTTATGGATTTATTTAAACTTGTACCACGTGATATGTTTTTTGCTAATTTTTTTTTATCCTCTTATCGATTTGATATAATGGACATTTTTTAAAATCTTTTTTAAACATTAAAACTTGTAAATCGCGATAAAATAATGTTTTTACTTTTTCTGACAATGATTACACTGGAAAATATTTGTTTTTTGTTTTCTGCTGCATGAAATTTTTTTTAACAGATCTTCAATCTGCTATAAATTTCTCTCACCAAGCTGTTGTTTTTTTTAANCTAGGTTTGTGAGAAAATATATATATATATATATGAGGCAGTCGCACAAATTTTGTGGCAAACTTCTAGCCGAGTTAAGGCACATCATCAGGATTAAAATGGCATTAAATGAAAACCCATGCCTGGAAATGTCATCATACGCCGATAGAGGTGTTTCCCCTATTATGAGCGGTTTTTTTCTGTGCTTCTGAACAAACAGGTCGTAATGGGAAAGAGCCTTTAACAGTGTACGAAGATTTTTTCGGGCATTGGCTCCTATGTAATTTTTATCCTGTATCCTAACTCCCCTAAAAGTTTGCCGCAACATTTACGTGATCTCCTGTTATACACTCTATAACAAATAAATCGACGCACCAAGAAGCAATCATCCGATTGCTTTGAAATTTCGTATGCATGAATGTTTTGAACAGATATGGCTGGAATGATGCCGACTGGGGACGTTATAGTCTTTAGCGACGAATCCCGCTTCCAACTGTGTCCAGACTGTAATCGATGACGTGTTTGGAGACGCACAGGGCAGAGGGGTATCCTGCCTTCACTATTGCACTCCGCACCGGCCCTCAACAAGGCATTATGGTCTGGGGTGCCATTTCATTTGACAGCCGGACCCCTTTGGTCGTCATTAGAGGTACACTTACTGCACAGCGGTACGTCGACGACATCCTAAGACCTGTTTTGCTACCGTTCCTTTTGCAGCGCCTAGACTGGTTTTTCAGCTGGACAATGCCAGACCACATACGGCACGTGTTGCTATGAACTGTCTGCAAGCTTGTCAAACTCTTCCTTGGCCTGCCAGGTCACCAGATCTCTCTTTCATCGAACATGTCTGGGATATGATGGGAAGGCGATTGCATCTGGCACGGAATATTGATGACCTCGTTCGACAATTGGATCGAATTTGGCAGGAAATACCGCAAGAGACCATCCGGGAGCTTTATCGGTCTATGCCACGCCGTGTGGCAGCTTGTATCCAGGCTAGAGGCGGGTCAACATCTTATTGAACTTGTTGCTGTAACTCTGCAATAAATTATTTAATTGTTCTGAAATTTTAATGATTTACTATTCTGTACATTGCTTTCCTATCCACCAATTTTCGTTTCAATCGGACAACTCCTTCTTGGTGCGTCGATTTTTTTGTTATAGAGTGTATATAACGCTTTTAAACTTCATCTGAATGGAAATAAATAATAAATCGCCGAAGCGCAACTGAAAGGTGAAAATATGTAATCAATGCTACATAATTAAATTTTGTTTGTAATTTTTATTTTTAATATTAAAATGGTAGCTTTCAAATTTTTTTTCCCAGTTTAAACTTGTATTAAAATGGATATACATACAGTGTGTGCATATTGGGTAATTATTTACCCCACATAATTGTGCAGGCTGGGTTTTAAAAGGTTAAATCAAATGCTTAAAAATATCCTTCATATAGTTCGGAGTGAAAAGGTTAAAAATAATAAGTTTTTTTTTTATTTCTTTTAATTAATAAGATTTACAGGTCATCAAAATTTTAATTATTAAAATATGTTTCTTGTTAAAATTCACATTTTTTTTTTCTTTATAAGGTAAAAATATAAAATCTAAACTGCTGTTTGTAGAAAATGCAACACCATGAAGGAATCATCAGAATCAAATGAAATATTATTTTAATAATGGATATAGGATATTATGCAAATTAATAAAGTTTCAGAGCCATCGCGCGTGCGTGGCGCGCGCAGCGCCCTCTGAATTGATGCTGAAAGCGTATAAATAAAGTGCTGTAGCGGGACGTTGAAAATAGTCTATGATTATTTGTTAGTGGCAAACGTTTAGTGAGACCTGAGTATGCCTCCACGACGGAAGAATAAGAAATTCAAGCAACTTACGGAGTTTGAACGAGGGAGGATAATCGGCCTTCGAGAAGGAGGATTTTCCTATCGCGCAATAGCAGCTCGTATGCAGCGGAACAGTTCCACAGTGATGCGAGTTTGGA
>NC_092212.1:59295297-59405163 GCF_043381705.1 Parasteatoda tepidariorum | reverse complement strand
AAAATGTTTCTTAATAAATGGAAGAATTCAATAGTCTCAGAAGCGACAGCCCGATATTCAAATTGAAAGATTTAAAGCCGGGGAAATATAAACTGATATCATTGAGAAAAATAAAAACAAAGTATGGCGATAGTGTAGTTGTGAAAATAACTGTGGAACTAAATGAAGTGAAAGAATATTTTCTAAAAAAGAAACATGGAGAACTTTCGGACAAAGCAATTCAAGAAATAAATGAAGGTGGTTATGTATTTTATTATGAAGGATTAATTGATGGAAAATACATATATACTTTAATATAAAAACAATTAAATCAACAAGTAGACTCGTGCGCGAGCGTGCGCCAAGGTGTGCGTGAGGAAGTGCTAGGACCAAAATAGAAGAAAAAGGTGTTTTTATAATTTTATATATATTTAATAAAAAATTAAGTTTTTCAATCCTTTTTAATCAATTTTCTTTGAATTATACGATTTTATTAAACGTGCGCGAGAAAGTGTGAGAAAGTGGCCCAGGACCCGCATATATATACTACTTATACATACAGTATGTACATATTGGGTTATTATTTACCCCACATAATTGTGCAGGCTGGGTTTTAAAAGGTTAAATCAAATGCTTAAAAATATCCTTCATATAGTTGGTAGTGAAAAGGTTAAAAATAATAAGTTTTTTTTTATTTCTTTTGATTAATAAGATTTATAGGTCATCAGAATTTTAATTATTAAAATATGTTTCTTGTTAAAATTCACAATTTTTTTTCCTTAATAAAGTAAAAATATAAAATCTATATATTGTAAGAACACACCAAATTATGCTTGCAACTTAATCTAAATTGCACAATCCTTTAATGGATACTGAATCTTCTTAACTTCATAGATCTACTTTATTCAGATCCAACAAATAAACAATCTTACTTTTTCCTCGAATCGAGAAAATTTTTTATCCCTTTTTTTCCAGAAATCTGTAATTACCGATGAGGATTCCAGGCACGGTAGGGGACCTCAACTCGCTTGCTCTTTCAGTGTTACGTTTATTTGTTTTAGTAAAAGAATTTTTTTTTCTTCTCTTACTTTCTGTCCCATGGTTGTCGTCGAAAACTAGCTTTACATCGATTTCCTATAATTTGCTCTCGAAAACAAGTTTTCGGTTGTAGGCGGTGGATATTTTTTATGCTGTTGGAAGTAAGTTTGCGGTGAATACCTACGTCGTTTTTTATTTATTTATTTTTTATTTTTATTTTTCTGACCCAACTTAACAAAAAATTTAGATTGATTCTTGATGTAGTAGGGGTGAATTAATTGTTGGGGCATGTTTGATTTTTTTTGTTTTTGTTTTTACTTTCTTTGCAGTTCCTTTTTCTGCGTTAGAAATGGTAATGTTCTGTAAGAAAAGAAAAAATATTTTTTTAAAGGTAATGCTTAATTTTGTTTAAAAGAATACCTGTACCCAAGACCGAACAAAGGTTTTAGGGTTTCCAGGACAAAATTTATTGCTGGCCTCTTCCTCAAAGCTCAGAAAAAACACTGTTGTCGAAACTAGTAGAATATTGATTAATTTTAAGAACTTTAATTGTCCATTTACTTAGTAATTTTATTATTTTTTAGAATATCTATCTGAGTACAAAAATTTAAGAATAAAAAAAGAAAAAAAAATCCCTTTTACGTCTTTTTGGACGAATGATGTTGTACGCTGACACCATCAAGGTGTCAGCGTCACGCGCATGTCTTGCCGTCGATTTGTCATATTCTGTAGAATTTTTAAAGACCTTTTACATAAAATTATGGTTTTTATATAGATAAAAAGAAATTCTCAAAATTTTTTTTCAAAAAAAAGTTAAATAGTAATCTCTATCTCTTTTATAATAAGTTTCTTCCTCCTTGAGTGTAGCCTTGCTTGTACCCTTTTTTCCAGTGTTTTCTTTAATTTGATTGTTTTCTATCTTTAAACAATAATAATATTTTCTGAAAGTTAACCATTTGTTTGTAAAAGATTTCATTGATTAAACTGTAAGAAGGGTGGAAATAAAACGTCCGTCCAACTTTTCATTCTAAACACAACTCAAAATGCGTGTTTAATAAAATAGACACTGTTCAAAAATAGATATAACTCAAAAAGCGTATCTAAGAAAATGAAAACTGCTCAAAATGAGTGTTTCAGAAAATGGAAGCTACTCAAAATGCGTACTTAAGAAAATGAAGTAGCTATTTAAGAAAATGGACATAGCATTCGATTCCATTTTTCAAACTTCTGTTATGAGAATTTTTTTAAAGAATAAGCTAATGGATTCAAATATATTCATTATGTGATGTCGCCCTTTTGCCAAAGTCACTGACTATATTTAAAATTAATATTTTTTTAAAAGACTCTGAATCTTAATTGTTGTTTCTAAATAGTTATCCTAAAAATTCATGGCAGTGAAAATTACATTGTACGATTTTAGGTTTTTAATAACCACTTTATCGTTTAGTATTCTGAATACGAAGATATCACTTGAAAAGTTACATCTGTAATATACCCAGTCACTCCGACCCCAATGTCTGGGACTTTAGCCTGTACAACTAAACTTAGTGTTTAAAAAAAGTAAGGAAACGTGTAAGTATGAAATTCGTTGATTAATTATTAAACTTGGGTTGATTATAAAACAGCGAATGTTTCGCTGTGTCCGTTTTCTTAAACATCCATTTTGAGCTGTTTCGATTTTATTAAGCACTGCTTTCTATCTTCATAAACATGTATTTTTATCTCTTTCCGTTATGTTATACATGTATATTGAGCCGTGTCCATTTTCTCATGTACGCATTTTGAGCTGTGTAACTTCTCTGAAACAAGCTTTTTAAGCTGTGACCATTTTCTTAAATACACATTTTGAGCTGTCTCCATTTTTCTTAAACCCATTTTTGAGCTAGGTTTATATTTTTAAACATGCATCTGTGTCTATTTTGTTATGCATGCATTTTGAGATGTGTTCCTTTTCTCAAACTCGCTTTTTGAGTTTAGGCCATTTTCTTAAACACGCTTTTTCAGTTTTGTCCCTTTTCTTAATCTCAGAATTTAAGCTATCTCCATTTTCTTAAACACGCTTTTTGAGCTAAGTCCATCTGCTTAAACATGCAATTTTAGGCGTGTCCATTTTGATATACATGCATTTTGAGCTGGGTCCATTTTCTTAAACACGCTTATTGAGAAAGGTCCCTTTTCTTAAACACGCTTTTTGAGCTGTGGCCATTTTCTAAAAGACGTTTTTTGAGTTTTGTCCATTTTCTTAATCATGGAATTGAAGCTGTCTCCATTTTCTTAAATCAACTTTTTGAGTTAGGTCCATCTTCTTAAACATAAATATTTAGCTGTGTCCATTTTGTTATGCATGCATTTTGAGCTGTGTTAATTTTGTTAGACACGCATTTTCAGCTGTGTCCTGAATAAAGAGCTCATCAACGAAAAAGGTTTACCTATGGACTTAATATAGCTTCCAAAATTGACCTTTGATTTCAATTAGTTTATGTACAAAATTTGGCAAATATTTGTTAATATCTTGGGGAAGGACTGCAATCGCGAAGAAAGACAACATTTCAACTAGTTTTATTCATTAAGTTTTTTTCTTTTCATTTTATTTAAAACTACAATAAGATGTTTATGTATTAAGAAGTGCTGTGTTCTAACACATTCAGTGCGAGTTTAATTTCGGCAAACGTATAAGCAGCGGGGTTGAAAGTAGAAAAGATAAAAAGTTGGTAAATTTCATTTAATTGCATTTCATTAATTCAATTTATAGCTGGTTTTCGTAAAGTAGATGAAATCAGAGCTTACTAATCTAAATTATTAACTCTTCATCACTACTTCCTTTTTTGGGGGGTAAAAGTGGTCCTATATGTGCGCTATAAAAAAATCTTGGTTGTCATGGATGTTTTAATCCTAAACGAGTTGTTATGAAATATCTAAATTGCCAGTTTTTGCTGTTTTCCATCTTCATATATGCAGTGATGCCACTTGTCCCTCTTTGAGCAACAACAACAACAAAAAGAAATCGCAATTTTTCTTATAAAAATTGAAAGACACAAATTTTTATGTTAGAAGGAAGAAACGAAAGTATCTATATTAAGAGAGGCCCATTTGAAATAAACTTCATTGCAGCAAGCAATTTTTCATTTAAATAAAATAATTGTTTTGAAAAATATTATGAAATTATTCGTCAAATATTTACCTATTAATCTGCAACTTCATCTTAATCTATAGAAGCAATGTATATGTCTCAACAACAATCTTCTCATTCAATTGGAATAATTCTATAGCAACTTCATCACCTACAATCAGTGTCATTACTACCTACATTATTTTTAAAAGTAAAATAGCTTTACATTATGTGGAATCCACTGATGATTTCGTCTTATTTTTTATTATGATCAAAAATTATAATCGAAACGAAATGTCTCAAAGTCAAAACTGAAAAAAAATGGTGCAAAAAACACACGGATGAATCCTCATACTTCATTGGAGCAAGAAATTTTTATTAAAATAATATATTTTTTTAAAAATGATTACGTAGTTATTCATCAAATATTAACTTATTAGTCTTGATCATCAATTGATGACTTTAATCTACACAAGTAATATATATGTTTCAACAACAATCTTCTCATACAATGGGAATAATTCTATAGCAACTTCATCACCTACCATCAGTGTCATTACTACCTACATTATTTTTTAAAGTAAAATAGCTTTACATTATGCGGAATCTACGTATGACTTTCTCTTATTTTTTTATTGTGATCAAAAAATTATAATCGAAACGAAATGTTTCAAAGTTAAAACTGAAAAAAAGGTGCAAAAAAATACATGGATGAATCCTCATACTTCATTGGAGCAAGAAATTTTTATTAAAATAAAATATATTTTTTAAGAAAGATTACGTAGTTATTCATCAAATATTAACTTATTAGTCTTGATCACTTTAATCTACACAAGTAATATATACGTTTCAACAACAATCTTCTCATACAATGGGAATAATTCTACAGCAATTTTATCACCTACCATCAAAGTCATCATTATCTACATTATTTTTTAAAGTAAAATAGCTTTACATTATGCGGAATCTACATATGACTTTCTCTTATTTTTTTATTATGATCAAAAATTATAATCGAAACGAAATGTCTCAAAGTTAAAACTGAAAAAAAAAGGTACAAAAAACACATGGATGAATCCTTATACTTCATTGGAGCAAGAAATTTTTATTAAAATAAAATATATTTTTTAAAAAATATTACGTAGTTATTCATGAAATATTAACTTATTAGTCTTGATCATCAATTGATCACTTTAATCTACAGAAGTAATATATATGTCTCAACAACAATCTTCTCATACAATGGGAATAATTCTACAGCAATTTTATCACCTACCATCAAAGTCATCATTATCTACATTATTTTTCAAAATAAAATATCTTTACATTATACGGAATCCTTATATGATTTCCCTTTACTTTTTATTATTATGCAAAATTATAACAGAAACAAAATAATTCAGAGTTGAAACTGAAAAAAAAGGAGCAAAAAGGCCATGGATGAGTGCTCATTCTTCATTGAAGCAAGAAATTTTCATTAAAATAAAATAATTATTTTAAAGAAGTTTATGGAATTATTCATCAAATATTTACTTATTAATCTGGATCTTCATTTTATTCTACATAAGCAATGTATACGTCTCAACAACAATTTTCTCATACAATGGGAATAATTCTACAGAACTTTATCACATTACATCAGAGCCTACTACATTACTACCGTAACAGCCTACTATCAGAACCTACTACCACTACGTACATTTAAGAAAAAAGTAAAATAGCTTTACATTATGCGGAATCCACTGATGATTCCCTCTTATTTTTCATTATTATCAAAAATTATAATATAAACAAAATGCCTCAGAGTTAAAACTTAAAGAAAGGAGCAAAAAAAAACTCAAGAATGAATGCTCATATTTTTAATCATTTAATTTGTAAACAAGTACGTTAAAGCCACTTTGAAAAGCTGTTGAGGTTGAAGGAAATGTTTCCCACTCTAATTAATTACCACAATGTGAAAAGCAATTCATTTCTCTCAAAAGTGAAGAAAAGGGAAAATTTTGGAGGAAAAAAAATATTGGGGGTAAACCTATTCCCAATGAAAGCGAAAGGGAAAAAAACTGGTCACGAAAGCAGAAAAAAAAACTGGATCAATTTCTGTGAAGTGTTCACTTTTTAAAAAAAAATATATATTATNTGCAGGGGAAGTTTTAAAGTGTTTTAATGCAAAAATTTATTCATACGAAATAAATTATTTTAGAATGAAAATGTAATCGTTTGCACTAAATAACTTTAAAATGTTTATCACTTTTTGCTATTTTTATTCAGAGAAAAAAAAACAGTATAGAACAAATTCTTGTGTCGATTTGTACTTCTTTATATTTTCGCGATACATAAAAAAAAAAAAATTTACATTTTTATCCAAACACTAGATAGTTCCTCCCTTTTTTCGCTGCTCTTTTCGTGACCATTATGCCATTACGTGATCATTTTTGATTATTGATGATAAACTTTGATTATTGATGATGTTGTATAAAAATAAAAAAGTTATTCAGTTTATTTAACTAGCACAGATCGATTATCGATTAATCCTAATCAATTTGCTAGAAGTTATCGATTTAATCCTAATCAATTTGCTCGATTACCATAGCAACTTCACACAAAAAAGTCAGTTTAAGTTCTTTTTTAATTTTTGGCGACTATGAAATCTCGTCAAACATTTTTTCCAAATATATTATTTAACAATATTGCGAAGGCATACAAAAAAAACTATAAAAAATGTATGAAGAACATGCTATACATCATTTTAGTACACTTGAAAAAAATATTTTCAGAATGTATAGAAACATTAAAAAGTTATTGACTCCTCTTTTTGTGCTAAAAAACCCCGCTTTAATTCAAAGACATTCTATTATAGTTTTTTACATCGAACTTTAAACATTTCTTAAAGCACCTCGGAAACCTGAATGTTTTAGAAATGCTACTAAATATTTTCTTCTTCATAGTCTTTCAATTCTTACTAAATGGAAAAATTAGAGTTAAGTAACTGCTTAGTGGATTCAAAAAAAGCATTTTTAAAGTATATTATAGCGTGGAGAAGTTAATGACAAGCATCTTTTTTATCAAAGAAAAAAAAATTGCGAAATTGCTTTAAAAAAAAGAGAATGAACATATTAAATTTCTATAACATTTTTACAATCTATGATTAATTCTTAAAACTCCTTAGAAATCAGCATTTTTTTTAAATATGTTAAACACATGCCATGCCATGCAACATTTTAGTGCATCTGAAAGGAGCATTTTCATAATGTATCGAAGCATTAAGAAGTTATTAATAGTAATTTCATTTGCTAAAAAAACCAAATTATTTAAAGATAATTTTTTATCATATTTTACAACCAACCATAAACGGTCCTTACTACTTAATCTTAACTTCTAAATAGTTCTTCAATTCTTGTGAAAGCGACAATATTAAGAACTTTTTACACACCTTAGTGCATGTTAGCATTCATTTAATGTACAAAACATCAAGATGTTATTGACAGACATAATGTTTTATTTTATATTTTATAACCGTCAATGAACAGTCGACTCCGCAGTCTTGTAATTTTGAATCCAGAAGACAAGGAAAAACCTGGATCAAGTATTAGGCGAAACTTCCCCTTCCTGGACGACTTTTCGATGGAATTAACAAGCATTTGCGTCAGAATTGTTCTTTCACAAAATAATTGCTCTTTCACAAATCTTTAGAGAACCTAAGATTTAGAGATTTAGCAGATTCGTATAGTTCTAATGCAACAGAAAAAAATATAGGTTGGTAGGCACTTTACTTAAGTCGCACAACAGCAATGGACTATTTAAAAAATATAGCAAAATGCAGGTTACTTTTTATGCATAAACACTGAGTCTTATTTATTAAAACCGAATTTACGACAACCAATGTTCTACTCCTTAGCCTTGTAATTTTGAACCCAATCTGGAAGACAGGGGAACTCCTGGATGAAGTATTGGGACAAACTTGCCTTCGCAGAGGTCGTTAGAACTAACCCTCATTTGCGTTAAATGGAGAGGAAACCACGAGAACTTCCTACGGTCAGCCTGATGACATGGGGACTCTAACCCATGATCCATCTACCACTAAGGATATTTCACGTCAGCACTGTGGTCGGTGCAAGCTGGATGCGTCTACCAGCCATTGCTGGGATTCAAACCCGGTTTACCTTATTGGAAGGCGAACGCTCTATCCCTTGAGCCATCTCTGCTCAGACATCCTGTTTGCTGAAAATTCACTATATACAAAAGAATAAATATATATAATTTTTCTGCAACCAACATATACAATTCTTAAAATTTCTCAGAAATGCTCACGTTTTTGAAATGCTATTTAATATTTCGCTCAACATAGCTTTTCAATTATCGTATTATTTCAGAAAATTGAATTAAGAACATTTTATGCAGCATTAGCGCATGTTGGCATTTTTTTAGTGCATTTGGAAAAAAGGCATTTACTTAAGTATCGAAACATCAAAAAGTTATTGACAGTCATGCTGTTTGCTAAAGAACCACTATATTCAAATATAAAAACCTTTTTTTTTTATCGAACATAAACAATTCTTAAAACTTCTCAGAAATCCACAGAACTGCTACTCAATATTTCAATTATTGTATTAATTAAGAACATTTTATGCAGCATTAGTGCATGTTAGTATTTTTTTACTACATTTGAAAAAAAAAAAAGCATTTGCTTATGCATAGAAACATCAAAAAGATGCCAGTCATATTTTTTGCTAAAAAAAAATTATATTCAAAAATAAAACCTATTTTTTTTAATACAACCAAACATAAGCAATTCTTGAAACTTCTCAGAAATCCGCAGAACTGCTACTCAATATTTCCTTCCACATAACATTTCAATTCTCGTATCGAAATAAGCGAGTGACTCTACCATAAATAGTTTACAGAATTGCTTGCATGGCGTATTTCAAAATACAATTTCCATAGCAGCACACGCTCAAGAGTTCTACACCACACTCAAACATCCTCAACAAACTCGGGAAAATACAATTTTCGGTTAGGCTCTTGTCTCAGGATAATACAATAATGACAAATCCGAAATTCTCCCAACAAACCTCTTGGCAGGAAACTCCCGACATTTAATCTAGAATCTTAATAGAATGGGCATTCCATATTGATCTGTCCCGAAAGATGTGTACCCATTCATCAACCTACATTCTCCGTTATGAAATTGGAAATTCTAACTCTGAATCTGTGATCCACCTGTTTATTCTCAGATTTACCATTTCCTGATGGCGCTCTCACGAAGGACTCCCCCTTACCCCAAGTATCGGTATTCGATCTCGGATCTGACGGTAAAATATAATTACCATGGATGTACCAGTGTTTGGAACTAGTGCTTAAAACCATGAACTCTTAAGCATATTACGTTTATTAACGATGCCTCTTTGCAAGTTCGTATTTAATAGCTCTATATGTTTAAATATCTATTGAGGAGTGTTGCTCTGGAGGTTATAAAGATTGATGGTTAAAACTTGAAAACGGTATATTTCTATTAAAAATATAGGAATAAACCGTTATTTATCTAATTTTTTATTACCCTTCACATTAGCAAGGATCTACTTTATAGCTCTAAATTTTTAAATATCTATTGAGGAGTATTTTTTGGTGGGGCTATAAATATTGATGGTTAAAAGTTGAGAAAGGTATGTGTCTGTTAAAAATAAAGGAATAAACCATTATTTCTATCAGTTTTTATTACTTAAGCTTTAGAATGGACGTATTTTATAGCTCTAATTTTTTTAATATTTACTGAGGAGAAATGCTTTGGAGGCTGTTAAGATTGATGGTTAAAACGTGAAAATGGTATGTTTCTGTTTAAAATAAAGGTATAAACCATTATTTATATGAATTTTTATTATTCTAGTATTAGCAAAGACGCATTTTTTAGCTCTATTTATTTAAATATTTATTGAAGAATGTTTGTTTGTTTGGATTCTAAAGATTAATGGTCAGAACTTGAAAATGGTATGATTCTATTGCAGGGGAAGTGACAGGGTACAGAAGTGTCATATTTTCGAATTAAACTTGAACTGTAAATCATAATATTTATGATATAATAAAATTAATGAATTTAAGTAGTGGAATTAGAAGGCTTTAAACTTTTTAAAAAAATATTGTAAAAAAATAATTTGAATAAAGGCAAAGGATCTAAATTTACACTTTCTCCAAAATGTCATGCTTAAAGATTTTAGAATTGATGTCCTTTTCACCTATGCAAAATTCAAATGAACCAAAATGAGCGAATGGAGTTAAAAGCTTTTTTTTCTCAATATCATAATTAAAAATGTATTCTAATTTGCAATCCTATAGAATTTCAATGGTTTGGAATGATTTAAAAACTGCTGGTACTAAAACTAAGAAAGAAGCTTTTAACTTCCCTACTTTAATTTTGAAATGGTTTGGAATGATTTCAAAACTGTTGGTACTAAAACTAATAAAGAAGCTTTTAACTTCCCTACTTTAATTTTGAAATGGTTTGGAATGATTTCAAAACTGTTGGTACTAAAACTAAGAAAGAAGCTTTTAACTTCCCTACTTTAATTTTGAAATGGTTTGGAATGATTTCAAAACAGTTGGTACTAAAACTAAGAAAGAAGCTTTTAACTTCCCTACTTTCATTTTGAAATGATTTGGAATGATTTTAAAACTGCTGGTACTAAAACTAAGAAAGAAGCTTTTAACTTCCCTACTTTCATTTTGAAATGATTTGGAAGGATTTCAAAACTGCTGGTACTAAAACTAAGAAAGAAGCTTTTAACTTCCCTGCTTTCATTTTGAAATGGTTTGGAATGATTTCAAAACTGCTGGTACTAAAACTAAGAAAGAAGCTTTTAACTTCCCTACGTTCATTTTGCAATGGTTTGGAATGATTTCAAAACTGCTGTTACTAAAACTAAGAAGGAAGCTTTTAACTTCCCTACTTTCATTTTGCAATGATTTGGATTGATTTCAAAACTACTGGTACTAAAACTAAGAAGGAAACTTATAACTTCCCTACGTTCAATTTTTGGTAAAGGCAAACTTAGCTTGCATAAAAAGCTACCCATTTCTAAAACATTCAGCCAAACATTTCCAAGTAAAATCTAACCAAAACATTTGCTGCTAAAGGAAATTTTATTTACATAGAGTTAGTATAGAAGTGTTTCCATATTTTTGTTCACCTCTGTATGTTATTAATGTGTTAAAGTAAACAAAACCATTTGGTTTCGGCAAAAAATATTTCAGTAGATTCTCTATCTATCGTTTCTTATTTGACCATTCATTGCGATCGATAGATAAAGGAAAACGATGTACTGCAAAATATGTTTCAGCAAAATATTTAAATTGCAAAAGAAAACTGAATGAACAAGTTTATTAATTAAACATAGTTGGAAATTTTGACTTTAACATGTTTTTTTCTTTTTATCGCAAACAATACATTTTCAACATTTGTAAGAGATTGCTGTTCGTTTTTTGAAAGTTCGAGTGAACACAGAAAGCTCTTCATTGTTTCAAAGATATCGAAGCCATCCACAAATGCTGTAAGTGTACCATTTCGTCATCTTCATTGATACCATTTTGCGCTGCTCCAGCTTCTGCAACCATTTATTGAACGGCCAACTCCACATGTATCAAAATTTTCATCAACTGATATATAAACATTTCAAGTGCTGTTTTAGGCATTCCCCCAAAACAGTAACAAATCCGCATCTTCTTTTTCATTAAAAGCATAAGGGATTCCAGCCCTTCGTCTCAAATGGAAAAAAAAATAGGTGGAATTTCTGAAAGATAGACGTGGGAACTCTTTTGCTGATATTAATTGGTAGTATAAACATTATAAAAATAGCATTTGTGATAGAACCGTTAAACCAGGACGATACATAAGGAAAAACGAAAGATGCGGGAACTATGGATAGAGGTTCGACTGTAACAATTATGCAACCACTATTTTTTTGGGGGAAAAGGAATCTACTGATCTAAAATGTACTTGGCACAAACAGGTTAAACTTTATAAATGCAAGCTTGACAACTACTACGCTTTTTGCAAACTATTTCACAAAGTGGTAGACGTTTGAAAACCAACGCCTTCAGAATTTTCGCAAATTTTGTCATCATTTTAAAGTCTTACCACGAAATAGCTAGAGCAAAGTGGGGTTGCATATGAACTTTTAAAACATTTACATGTAGTGGCGTGGAAAATAAGTTCAAATGAATAAGAAATATTAAGTTGAAACATAAACTTAGATGCCACTGGAATAAATTTAAAAAAAAAAGCGTAGAAATTTGGCAGCCTTGAAAATGTAATTTCGCGTAAAAGAACATAGCAATCTTCTCTAAACTATCCAAGCACATTGTTAGCTTAACCCTATGGGTACATTTGACGAATGAGACTCGTCATCTATTTATTATCAATAAATAGGAAGTGGTGACTAAAATATTTTGCTGTCGGTCTATTTCAGAAAGAAATAATGCATCGATAACAACTACATCTTACAAATGACAAAGCATTTAGTGAAGTTGGTTATATTTGGTAACTATTTAACAAGCAAAAGCTTTTTTTAATCAAGAACTTACTACCAAGTTTTTTATTTGGTTGTTTCCTCTTAGTTCGGAATTTAAATAAACTGGATTCAAAGGGTTGATCAAATAGTCACTTACATTGCAGAAAGTAAAATAACATACAAATTAACTCTGCCAACGACGAATAAAATCCTCAATTCACCATCGTCTTCCAGATCTCTGACTTATCAGCTCCCCAGTACGTGGTCCTCATTGCAAAGGAAAGCTAGAAAGAACCAAAAATGTTGTCTCTATTCATATATTTGAGGCAGAAATCCTTAGGGTGACAGTGATCAGTTGAGTTGCCGATGGACTCCCGCAGTTTGAAGGCGTCGGCCACAAGTCTCAACATTTTATGTGTTTATTTTTGCACAAAAATGGGAACGGGGAGGATTTTGGGCAAAATAATGAATCATTCCCCATGGGCTAACTTCCCCTCTTTTCGGGGGGATAATCTTGCGTCTTTGATGTCTTTCTTGATATACAGATAAATATGCTCTATGATTGATGGTCCTTACATTCGGAGACAGTCCTGCTGAGATGCCGTGGAAAAACGGAGCTCATTTCACATTTAATATATTTTTGGTTCCACTTCTTGATGTTATAACTTGTTAAGCCCTGTGTTTGTGTCACTTTTCATAAAAGTCATTCTTCAACTTAATTAAGTCAGTTTTTGGTTTCTTATTTAAATGCGGTGGCGAGAATCTCATTAAAAGTTGTACTTATCCAAGAGATCTTTGCAGAAAATAACAAATAATCCTACAGAAATGAGTTCCTAATCAATTTTGACAGCTTAAATAGCTTTCTTTTGTTTGTCAGTTTGAATATTATTTTTTGTTTAAACGCTGTATTTAAATCAGAGATTTTTGGAGAAGATAATATGAAATTCTAAAAAAATGGATCTGAGTCAACTTTGATTAAGGTGAAATATCTTTTCTGACATATTGAAATTTTTTTTTATTTTGACAATGTTTATGTTTTTTCTTCTTCTTTTGATGTTTTGAAGATTTTTCGATTAAATTTTGTGTTTATTTGAGAGATGTAGAGAAGTTAACGTCGAGTCCGAAAAGAATTGGTCCTAAATCAATTTATAATTCTTTTTAGCAAAGTTTCAACGAAAACAAACATTTTATAAAACTTAGAAGCATACAAAATTTGAAGACTTGTAAAGAAACATACATCAATCAAAATTTTTCAAAAAATCATATATGATTCTTGGTTTAGCAAATTCGATTTATATGATTCTTAATCATCACTATTTCTAAATATTTCAAAAGCTTATGTGATACGCTTATTTACGCTAAATCGAGTTGAGCTTTCTAAAAAATTAAAAAAAATAACCGAAAGTCTGCAAATTTTAGTTTTTAGTTCGATATAGTTTTTTAAAATATTTTGTCGATTCCGGAGCAGTTGGCAACTCTGTATACAGGCTTGTGTGCTGCTTTCAAAGACCATTTATATGCCTTGTCTAGTTGAAGAACACCAAGCAAGAGAAGGACATCGAAAAGATACCCCAGGCAAGACCCAGAGATTCCAACTTCATAGCTGCCAACTTTTCCGGTTTTCCTGGAAGATTTTAATTTCGTATTTAAAGTGGTACCGAAACTCATGTCATGCCATTAGATTTTTTGAATTATAATAACAATTATAAATGAGTTTGACCACCACTACATATAAATAATTACAACGGATATATAAAAGCATACTAATCTTTACGATAACGGTAAGAATAATGGTAAAAATGTTAGTAAAAATAAAAGTTAGTATACTAGTAAAAATATAACTTTATTTTGGAGTAAGATTGCTTTTCGGTGATTGCTTTACTACCGCTTGAAAAATCCATTCTCAGAAAGAGTAAAAGTTGGCAGGTATGCAACTTGTGCCGGAGAGAGGACAAATATTTTAGAGTGGTAGTCTTTTAATGTATGATTCTTGGTACCATTCTCAGAACTACTTCTCACCAAAGACTTATGTGACACGCCACTTTGTTAGAGTTAAGCCGGGCTTTTCTGACAGAGTGGTATCGTCAAATAGGATCAAATATTAAAACGTAATTTTTGCTACCACTAGAAAAAAATATTCCCCATAAGCAGAGAAAGTTGGCTTCTCTGCAATCGACAATAATTAACAGATAATAGACAATATTTGGTTGGATTTAAAGTGATAGTAAAATGCAAACTTTTCTTCTTCATTATTTGATTATAAATAATTTTAAGTATCACTACATACGAATAAATTAAATATGCAAATAAATATATGGCGTGCAAAATATAATTATATATTTTCCTAAAATTGAATTTTCAATTTTCATATCCCTACCGCTATGGTAAAACAGTTTTTTTACTGTGGTTGTAGTATACAGTAATTAGAAATCATCAATTAATAATACTTTAAAACTTAAGTGGTAGATTTCTCTACAAATATTAACTTAGTTAAAGCAAAAATATCCCTTTTTTCATAAAAGTACTTATTAAATAAAAAATAAGAGTATCAAGCAAAATTATGCGATTTTATATTATTATTTCTATCCCTTTAAAATTGGTATAAGATATTTCAGACATAGATATATATTACAAAAAAATTCCGATAAATGCATCAATTTCATGCACCACGTGGTGGACTAAGAACAATCCATTACACTTAAAAGCTTCAACGTAATCGAGAAAAAAGATAATGTTTTTTTTTCTCCAGTTTTTCGTAAACATATTCAAATCTTCTTAAAAAACTATGATTGAAAGCTACATGTAGGTATTGATGAGTAGACGAATTATTTAGAATATGTCAGATAAAAAATTGTAAAGAAAATACTTATATCTAAAAATAAATAAATAAAAATTAAATAAATAAAAAAAATTAAATTATAAATTTAAAAACTGCAATTGAAACTCTAACCAGAAGCAGTTTTTGATTCTTAGCGAATTATTGACAAAATCGTGACAACATGTGCAGTTGAAGTTGAACAAAAAACACTATGAAAAGTTTTGTTTAAATTGAAAAAAAAAAAAATAGAAGCAAAATATTTCCAAGAATAAAGTTGGTTGGTATTAATCAATTGCAAAATATGATTTTAAAAAATGTTTGGCCACGCTAGTATACAAGCACAGCTTTTTTATTTGGCAAACTATCAAAAGCAGATAAGTCAAGAAAAAAGTTAGCGAACTCGAGAAAGAAAAACGACGTGAATCTGAACTATTAGTTGCTTAAACCTCATTAATCTTCTATCAACGTTTAAGTTCGTTTTGTCATGATATTTTTTACCATTCATTCTTTTCCTGTCTTCTGCTTAAACCACTATCGAGAATAGAACATTAAAGTTAGAACATTAAGGATTAGTTAGATTTATTTCCTTTTAAATTTAAATTGTAAGGTATTTCTGGTTCATAAAGATTTTTAGGTGTTGCAATATTTATATCATAAAATATATTCTTTATTTTTAAAAATTAATCACCACAATAATTCGGCAACATATTACATCGTCAGAAATCTGCTACGCTTCCCGTAATAATTATTTAAGTTGAAGTGTTTACAAAATTAAAATTTTTTTCAATTGCTTTAATAGAGCAGCAATGGCTAAGAGGATAAAGTGTTTGTCTTCCAATCAGGTGAACCGGGTTCGAATCCCAGCGATGGATGGCCGATGCGAATTCCGCGTCCGGCTTGCACTGACCACAGTGCTGATGTGAAATATCCTCAGTGGTAGACGGATCATGGGTTAGAGTTCCTTTGCCACCAGGCTAACTGTGGGAGGTTAACGAGAACTTCTTAAACGTGTAATGCAAATACGGGTTAGTTCCATAAAAAAAAGTCCTACTCGAAAGCGAATTTCTCCCAATATTTGATCCATGAGTTGTCTTGTCTTCTGGGTTGAGTTCGAAATTACAAGGTTACGGAGTTGAACATTAGTAGTCGTAAAGCTACTAGACTGTTCAACGGCGGTTATAAAATTGCGTAATTAAGTAATTTACTACCACTTGAATATTTTTTGGGAGCCCTGATATCTAAAGAAACACTAAATTTTACGAATGATCAAATTATTTTTATAGAACCAAAAAAAGTTCTCCTAAGCTTGCAATATTTTATTCCATTACTAATACTGTTTTCCGCATTATTGAAGTACATGCAAATAATTTTAAAATAATAGAGTTTAAAAAAGAGCCAAATTAATGCTAGAAAAATGGATGAATGTAGAAATGAAATGAATGGAACAATGGGAAAAGAAGAGATTTGTGTGGTTTACTGCATTTTGCTGAGGAAACCAATTCTCATTTTCATAAAACTTCAAAGCTAGTTACGATATTCGCCATCAGGGGGAATTTCTTACAAGAAAAACTTTAAGAAAATGTTTTCTTCCTTATATTAGACCATCCTAAGTGAAATATTTTCACATGCGTCTGTTAGTTTCGTTTTCAAACAACTCAATATGAAATTGCTGCAAAAGGTAACTAATTTGAAAGCATTGCTTTATAGTTTTTTGTAAGTCAGTTTATAAACTTTGTAACGGATTTTGAAACTTTATTCGAATAATTTACCTGGTTTCCACAGCAAAATTCCACAAACCGTAAATTTTTCTTTCCTTTACTTTTTGTTTATTTGATTTTTCAAATCTTCAGACATTTTTGAACAATTAGCACGAAACAATTGAGAAAACCAATTTAAAAATTATGTCCTCTGTCTGTTGAGATTAAGCATATTAATCGTCATTTAGTAGGAAAAGGAATAATATTCCACAAATATGCGAAATTTTTGTCCGTGATAAAATATTTCCAGCAATTATCCCTTTTTTCCAACATAAAGCTTGCTTTTGATTTGCATTAATAAACTAATTTTAATTTCATTACTGTATGTAAAGGCTATTTATTAATTGAGCTACAAACGGAGAAGTAAAACAGAAAAATTTCCATCATAATAGTATACCGAAATGCTAATGGTACCAAATTTTTTGGGCCGGGACAGCCTGGTCGGTAAGGCGCTGGGCCCATATCCGAGAGTTCGTCGGTTCGAACCCCGCCGGCCGAAGACTCCCCGTGTAGTAAAGTGACTGATGCACATTAAGTCTGTCGAGTCGCAAAAGTCCTTCGTGTTCCCATAACAAAATCAATTCCTCTGGGGGTACTGGATTGGAGATCGACCGTTCTCTGATTCAGGTCAAAATTACGATCTGTGTATGGATGGATGTATGAATGGGCCCGCCCTATAAACGGGTGCGACGTATGGTGTGGCAGAAGTCGAATTCACGGTCATAGATGGCGCCACTGAAAAACAAGAACAATCGCACCCCCTCTGCCTGACAGGCATACGTCAACAACAACGACCAAATTTTTTTTTTAGAATTTATTAACTGATTCTGAACGTACCCTGATAATAAGCATGTCCCTGATATTGTAATATTAGCCTAATTTAATTTGAATAAGCAAGCAACAAAATTTAAAATTCCTAATTATGACACATATCGCTGTGACAACAACTCCTAACGTTCTCATCCTGGTATAAAGACTTTCTTCCTCGTAATGACTTTCCTCATTTTTATGAAGATTTTCTCATCAAAGCGAAAAGTTAGTTTAAAAACAGAATTTGACCAGAATAACTTCTTAGTTTATATACAAATTTTATTTCTTTGGGGCAGTAAAAAATTTTTTTTAAGATAATAAAAAAAGCCAACATTACTGGAATATTCAACCCACCATAGTTGAAATCGTTGCTTTCAAATACGCAATTTATTCTGGTTGTGGAAAATCTCAGTCTTTGGGAATGCGTAAATTATAATAAAAATGTTCCTCGCCTTAACCCTCTGACGCATAATTTTTATTAAACATATTTTTCATTATTTTGTACTAATTTAAATCAAAATCAGTGAAAAATATTATATTTTAATATTTTATGTTTATGAAATATAGCCTGAAACACCGATGTCTTTTTTCCGCGTTACGGGTTTTCTTTTAAATACGACTCAATAATAATTTTTCGATTTTGCACTTATTTGCAAACATTTAGATCTATTAGTAACAGTTATATCATTGAAATTTCTTTAATTTACACAATCAAGTATCGATAAATTTTTGACTATGAATGAAAGTTTTTTTTTTCAAACTACTTTTCATGTATTTTATATCTTAGTACAAATATGATTCCGATATTCTGACAGATTTTTTAATAACTATTAGAACGTGTCTCATAATTATAAAAAAAGACTAAAAAATATTTTTACTTGCGCTAGACAAAAAAAATATTAAAGGGACCCCAGTGTCTCATGAGCGTCAAAGGAATAAGAGTATTGATAAATTTTCTTTGAGTGATATTGTATCATTTCATTCTAGAGTTGGCAGGTATGGAGTCAGATTGTTTTTCGTTTATTGTTCTACAACCACTCTGAAAATCCATTCTCGGAAAGAATGAAAGTTGGCAGGTACGCGATCATGGCTGAAAGCCCTTATATAGCAAGACGGAAAAGTGCAAAAACTGGTACGAAAGACATTCCATTTCAGCATTTTTTTCGAGAAAAATGAAATATTTGTAACTATCAAGATTTCTTTTATAATTTTAGTCTATATATAAAACTGATTATTTTCCTAGAATAATGTAGATATTGATGAATAGTTTTAAAAAGAATAAGTTAACTCCTCCCTCCTAATTATAACCGAAATGGTTTTACTACCAGCCATCCCTGATAACGAGAAATCTGATAAAACATGACCTATAGCATGATCATAAAACTGAAATGATGACTTATGTTTCACACAATTAAAGAATAAAATTCTTATTTACGAATGGTGACTTAACCACAACTGAATCAGTAACATACCAGATTTTTACGCATCTGGATGAACTAAAAAGTGGTAGTGATATTAAAATATAAAACTGTATTTTACTATGCTTGCAACTACCATGTGAGTAACTATGTATATCTAGATTTTTTGTTTTATGAATTAAATTTTTTGTTCTTAAGGGAATGCTAATGCTAATAAACTTCCGATTACGTTATAACAAAATTGATACTAGTTTTAGACTTTTTCCGCATACGTGTAAAAACTGATTAAAAATGCCACGTTAAAGTCCACCATACAAAACAATTCATGTTGAATTCTATGAAAATTCTTACGTGCATTAAACAGCGTATCGAAATTGGTTAAGAAAAATGTACAGTGCGCAAAATAAAAAACAGACCACCATGAATAACTTTTGATCTAATTATCAGATCTTTACGTTCTAGGACTCACTTTTAGTGACTCGAGGAGGTAACCTCAAATATGCAAATTAATTACTGCAGATGATATTTTAAGTTACGACGTATTTTCTCTAAATAAACACCTTTTTTCGACGGATTTCTGACACCTGAAACATGGGGGGTAGCCGAAATCTAGGAAATATGGTCCCATAGTTTGTTCAAAAGAGCGGTCCAAAGCTTGGATCCCTGAATGCTAATTTTATTTTTAGCGTATATAGCAGTACCTCAAGAGTCTTCGAATCGAATTGAAAGTTTTTTGCACACAACTATAAAATTCGTTTATCCAAAGAAAATTCCATTAAAAATATAACTTTTAGTGAATATTTATTATTTCTTACTGTTTTATTTAATAATGGTTTGAAAAGTTTTGAATTGTAACGTAAGCAATTTTTTTACATAATTTTAAAAGAAGTAATTTTATGTGACGAAATACAAAATTTTAGCAAAATATGGTTGAATAGTTCCTGAGAAATGAACTTTTAAAGAAGCCATATTTTTTCAGGAACAATTCGACTGATTTCTCTCAAATACTTTAAATTATTTGCAACCCAACATTTCAAATCATGGGTTGCAAAAACTATTTCAATTGATGTTTGTCCTCTTGTCGTCTGATTGGTTTTCAAATCCTGCCTATATGCGTGTTTCAAGACGTCACAAAATACCTTTCCTTCGTCAGTATTCATATTTATATTAAAATCACCGTCAAGACAGTAATTATAAGTTAATAATAAAAAGAATATAAAAATACTTTAAATTTTTATTATGTAAATACTTAAAAAATGCCTTGTTGGTGAGAAAAAAGGAATTCTAAAAAAATTATCAAACAGCAGCAGTTGCCATAGCAACGCATGTAATGACGACGCATGCGCTCTGTTTATTATTACGCAGTTCGAATGTGTGATGACGTCCAAATAAGGTTCGTACGCCATCAATCCCGAAATAACACCTATTTTGCTAATGGGTAAAAAACAGAAAAATTCTTATAAAAAAGAGGATCATCGGTGAGCTTTTAACTTTAAACGCAGATCCAAAAGCGCGTTTATTAAAATGATCTCAGCTCGAAATGCATGTTTACGAAAAGGAACACGACTCAAAATGCGAGTTAATATAATGAACTTAAGTATTTAAGAAAATGAACGTATAACATTTAATTCCCTTTCTCAAATTTCTTTTAGCAGTATTATTCTTGTTTTTAAAAAAATACACTAGTGAGTCCAAATGAATGTCGACTATTTGTTACATTTGATTAAATTTTTAGAGACTTTAAAAGTCAGAAGTTGTTTCTATATGGCTTCCACCACGCATCTTCATTCCCCTGAATAGTATTTCTCAAACGCTCAAAAAATGTTCTTAAAAATATCCCTCTTTTCATTTTAAAGCTGTCAAAGAATATTTCGAAGTAGAAAATAAATTTAACCATTAATATATGAGAAAAAATTTATTTTATGAAAAAAATATTATATCAAAATTAAAAAGAAAAGTTCACAAGAAATGAGACTAGAAACATTAAAGCTTGTTTTGTAAATATTTTCTTTAAAAAAATGATGAAAAAAAAAGCAGTGTTCGGAAAAATGAATTCATTAGAGAAATAGTTAAAAATAAGAAACATTTTCTTTTTTACTTTTTTCACCGTTCTATGAATATAAATACAAGCATTATATGCAGTGTTCAGTTAATAATGCTGAAAATTATTTCTTAAAAATTACCAGTATAAAAGGAATGATTATTTTTTAAATTTTTTTATTTGAAAAAGTTATGAAGAATTAATTTTTTAAGCTCATTATAACCTTCAATAACAACATTCTTAAATTTAAACGCTTATTTCCAGTTACTCTCTGAAAGTTTTTTTTTTTTCGTTTTGAAGTATTCATTTTTATGAAATTATATCAAAATAAAAAAATGGATTTTCTGCAACTATTTGATTAGTTTTTACATATTAATAAAAGAATTTTGAATAGAAAAAGTTTTAAAATTTCTTGAAAACTACAACCATTATTTTTTTAATTTTAACTAGTTTACTGATATTAAGCATCCTAAAAGGAAACAAAATTAGTATTTTCTGCTTTTCAAAACAAACACCTTTTTTAAAAAATATGATTTGGAGAATTCCTTTTTAGTTAACGTGTTTAGTTAATTTTATAGTTAATGCTTCTTTTTTAATACTTTTGTGAGAATTGTTGAAAATATTTTGAGCTTTTGATCATAAAATTAAAAATTAGTCAAGTAAAATAAAATGATGATTCAGTGTAACAGTCGTGAAATTAACTAGGCAAATTTAGTTTATTAAAAATTATTTTATTGTATTTAAGCTTTTTTAAATAATTTTTTTTTTCATTCAGTTTCACTACATAAGTTATAAGGCATTTTATTTTTAATCTTGATAATATTGTAATTTTGATGAAAAATTTGTCTCATTTTCAGTTTAGAGAAATAAAGGACTTAATTGAGTATTTTTTAAATCCCTAAAAATTCACTTGAGTTTCTTTTTACATTTAAATCATTACTTATTTAAATTACTTATAGCAATACATCTTCTTACTTCTATTAAAAAAATTACTGTCCATAAAGTTTTAATTTTGTAAAATAAATAAATAAATAAATAAAATGAAATACACACGTTTAAAATCTTTTAAAATTTTTCAGCAATATTTCGTAGAGTTTTTAAAACTTAAAATGAAAGATTATTTAAAAATAAAAGATTATAAAAAAATAAAAAAAAAGATTATGAAAAATAAAAGATTTATTAATAGCAACTGAAAAACGAACATTCATACGCATAAGAGAGTAAATCAAAATTGTTTTCGGATTTTTAGAAATTAATTTAAACTTTGTCCAAAACTGTACTTTCGGATTTTTTTAGTTAAAATTTATATATATATATATATATATATATATACAGATATATACACAACAGATATATATATGTATATATATATATATATATCTGTTGTCTGTTCCTTTGAAGATAACACATTTAAGACGAAAAGCATATGGCCTTAACGTATCGTATCATAGACTGAACTGCAATATCACCAACCACTCCCTACGTAGCAAAGAAGTTGAAACACTCGATGTGCAATCGAGTGAATTTTTAAAAACCCTGGTTAAGAAAATGTCATTAAACTACATAAAAATTGTAGCTTGTTGAGAGAAACCGGTTGCATATTTGAAATCAGCAAAGCGAATATATCTTAAATCCAATCAAAACGTTTATGCGACTGGAAGGAAAAAAATATTCCATAGTTTAATTTATCAGATATCCAGCCCTGAATTTGAGTTCTGCTTTTTAATTGGCAAGGGTAGCTTTTACTAAAAACTATTTTAATGCCAACAAAAGCAACATCATTATCATCCAACCATGGCCAAGCACCTAGCCCCATTTTTAGGGGTCCATCTTTTAACGGTCATGGTAGAAATGTCCCGTAAATTTAACCTTGGTCAGAAGACATGGTCAGTGCCTTTGTTGGTACCTCTCTCCCCAATTTCAACACCCCAACAAACGAGAAGACTTGCAGCCAAGTCAGATTTAACGTGCACCTTGCTGTGTTATTTAGAATAGCATGAAAATCAATAAATAAATAGCTAATATCAAATCAGTTAAAAAAATATAGTCAATGGTTGATTTGCCTCTTCAAAAGCCAAACTAATAGTTCTTTTGTGGAAGTAAAAAAATGGATGAAATCTATTAAAAATAAAATATGAAAATATTTTATAATTAGTGCAAAGGAAACTAGTATTTCTATAGCTAGGTGAGATTTGGGGATTTACTTTCTTAAGAATAGGACAAATAACACTTTTTCTCAAATCATCTCGTAACTTATGTGATATCTGCTCTTTATTTCCAATATTTACAACCAATTCATTGTCTCTTTTAAGAGTTCTGAACCATTACGTTTCAGGAGTTTTGAAGACAAAATTTCCAGTCAAGTTGTCTGTTCAAAGAAAATAAAAACGAAAAATAATATGCTCATAAAATAGGTAATGATTAATTGGTTTTTAATTCAAATGATTGCAAATTGCCCTTTGGAATAAAATAAAAGTTTTTCTATGTTAAAATACAATAGTGGAAGTATTTTTTTACTTTCAATTATATTGTAATCAGTTGATGAACAGGAGATTAAGAAAAATTAGTCATTAATCAATTTTTATTGGCTATTGAAGAGCTTAGTGGATGAACCAGGAAAGTGACATTTTCCGACTGGCTATAATCAAGGTAAGAAGAAAAAAGTGGTAACCGAACTATTTTATTATAGCTTCATTTGAAGGCGGGGCTAACAATTCTTTGCCTTATTTAATTTACCACTTCCTAGTTTGAAATAAAAATAATGCAAGCCTGCTTAAAACAAATGTTGATTAGTTGTAATAAAATTAAAAAGCAAAAGCAATTTTGTTACATTAAACTAATCCATATTGATGCTACCACTCTATATTATTTTCTGTTGATTAATTAATACGCCTTAAAATGTCCCTTATCTATTAAATAAATAATTCCTGAACTGAATGAGCTGAAAAAACTGATGCGGTAAGATATTCCCTGACTGAAAACTTCATTAGCTTAAAAAACAAACATCTAGGAAATAATAGTCGACATGTTTCAAGCGCTTCAAAAATAGGCGCCCATTTTCCAGACTTGCTAGACGTGAATGAAAATAAACGAGACAGCGAAAAGTGAAAAGAAGGAAAACAGCGGGAATGTATTTTAAGAGCTTAGATTCTTAAAATTCAATCAAGTTGCTATAAATGCTTCGAAAATTTTTACTTAGTAACAAATTACAATAAAAAAATTTCACTTTTTCTAAAATTTGACTTCAAATCATATTATTTCATCAAAAAATATATTAAACGATAAATAATTGCATCGCAAACTTCGAACACAATGAAAAATGCAGTAATTAAAATATATTTTTATTTTTTTTAAATTACAATCAAATTTTTATTAGCTATGCTGCAATTTAAAAGTATCTAATTTTTTTAAAAAATTATAACATCATAATATGCAGGCAAATTAAAGTACATATGCTTCAAATCACATTATTTCCTTAAAAATATATATTAAATGCTAAATAGCTGCTTCTCAAACTTCGAACACCATGAAAAATGCGTTAATTTAAATATATTTTTATTTTTTTAAAGTTAAATCAAATTTTAGCTAGTTATGCTGCAATTTAAGAGTAACTAATTTTTAAAAAAAATTCTAACATTATACATAACATACAGTCAAACTAAAGTATATATGCTTCAAATCGCATTATTTCAATAAAAAATAGATTCAATGATAAATAATTGCATCGCAAACTTCGAACATTAGGAAAAACGCGGTAATTAAAATATCTTTTTATTTTTAAAAAATTTAAATCAAATTTTCACTAGTTATGGCTGCAAGTTGAAAATATCTATTTTAAAAAAAATATATCAAAAAGCATAGTTTGCAGTCAAATTAAAGTATATATGCTTCATATCACATTATTTCAATAAAAAATATATTATATGATAAACAACTGCATCGCAAACTTCGAACATTATGAGAAATGCGCTAGTTAAAATATATTTTTATTTTTTAAAAATTTAAATCAAATTTAAACTATTTATGTTGCAATTTAAAAATATCGAATTTAAAAAAAAATACATAATAACATACATAATATTCTTTTTTAATTAAGATAGTTGCCAGCAATATCATTTAACGAAATTAATTGCACTGATATGTTAACTTAACTTTCCATTGTCAGCAGAAAAATTTAATATTATGATTGAATTAAAATAGAAGATAAAAAATACAACTTAATGATTATTTCCATTCCCTTAAGGAACTATTAATTATTCATTAAAAAGTATCTATGTTATCTAGATTGAAAGGAATAAACACAAAAATAAAAAGGAGCCTGCATCAAAAAAAGAATTCTGACAAATTTAGTCAAACGAATTTTGACTAATGATTGCTTGAATCAATTCCTCGTGTAACAAAGTGTTGCCAAAACTTACTTTTAAAAACTAAAATGTCATCATACTTTTAGAACTAGCCCGCCAAATAAAATAAGAAATTTCACACCAGTGGGAAATAGTATTTAATTTTAAAAATAAGATATTTTATAGCATATTCTTGTTTTTTAATAATTTTCTGAAGAAGTCATTAAAATATGGAATAAAAAAGATCATTTAATTGAAATAAAATTCGTTGATGCGCTGGAAAAATTTAACTACTGCTTCATTAATAATCGTGTATGAAAATAAACAGAATTAAAAGTTAATTCATTAAATTTTATTATCGTCTGATTTAATTTCTAGCTTGATTTTTATTTTGATAAGGAATGACTTTCTTGAAAAAAAAACATTTAAGAACATTTCTGTATTATTGCTATAATAATTGTAATTAGAGTATATCCGGTTCATTTTAATAAAGATAAAATGTTTCATCTCATTATGCTACATAAGGTCAAATTTTTATAAAAGATAACCATTATTATTATTTTTAATTTTTAATTAGCCTCTTTTTGAAATGTATTTTAGTCATTAAATGTTTTACAATAAATTTCTTACTGAAAATGTACAAACAAAACACGTACTGTATGTAAATGTATCCCTTGGTGTTGAATTTTTAATTATGTTTTGCATTAGACAAGTATTTTTCAAAATGATAAACAGATCTTTCATTTAAAGGAAATAAAAATGTGTTATAATTTTAATTTTTATTAATAAAGACAGTAGGTTTTTTTGTACAAAATGAAATAAACTGTAGAAATTTTAGCTTTGATGATTCAATATGCAAATTTATTGTGAGTGCTTAAAATTATTTTGTAAAAATTTTTCACATTACGAATTATACATTAATAATGATAGTTAACTGGTGAGAATTTAATTTTTTTTATGAATATTAAGCCTTTTTTTACTTTCTTTTTTCCCTAATGTCGAATATTTTATTAACTGTGTTAGGTAATTTTAATGTGTTAAGAACGAGGAAATTAAATTGATTTTACTATATGAGTGAAGAAATCAAAATGTTTTTATTAAATGTTCTAGAAAGTCAAAATATTCCTTCTAATTGTTTGGAGAAATTCAATTGATCATTCTAAACTAAATGATCGAGAAAATCACAATGTTCTTCTTGAATGGAAGAGGAAATCAAACTGTTCTAATGAAATATTCGAGATAATCAAAATATTTTTACCAAATAATTAAATAAATCTTATTGTTCTTACCAAATGTTCGAAAAATCGGAATGTTCTTTCTACACTGTTCGAATTTTTATTCTAAAATAATGGTAAAATAATCGGCAGCAGTTTGTCCATCCAACTAACAGTAAAGTTTATGGTGAATAATACTTGTTACCTTTGGGTTTGAAATCGTTTACAAGTTGTATGGTTAAAAAACCGTGAATGCAAAGCTATACGCTTTTTAAACCGTTTGCAACTATCACGGCTTCAAAACCATAAAAAAAAGAAACTTTACTGGGCATCGGAGATAATTTAGCATTTTTATGATGCTGCCATCCATGCGTGAAAATGAGTATCGTATTCAACAAGTCCAGGGTCACAAATCGGGGAATGCAGCACACTCTTATGTGTGGAGGAATTATTGTGGTGTCCACGATGGGACTCGAACCCCTGTCTGTCGGTCATGAGATTGACAGATTAGTCATTTCGGCTATAATATATATATCCAGCTGCAAGTAACTAAGTGGCTTCATTAGGCTTAGTTAGAGCGTTCTGGTTGTTTAACTGTATTAGATGAAGGCAGGTAATAAACGGTTTCTTTTTTAACAGTTAACAATTTGGATATCAATTTATTTACTGTTATTTGACAGTTTTGTTTGAATATGGTAAAATAACTATTAAATAAAAGGTTATTTAACCATTTTTCGGAGAAATTTTTAATAGTCTAAATGATTGATGAAATCAAAATATTTTTACTAATTCAAAAGGTTTGAAGAAAATTACATATTGATGAGCCATTTCAAACTCGTAAACCCAAACCTTTCTACTTTCTTCTGTTTTAACTTAAGTATAGCTGGTTTCCGAGCAATATATTTTTTAATAAAATTTTTCATTTTTCTTCTCGAAATATCGTTTTTTTTAAGCTCTACATAAGTTAAAATCATGAACATTTATCCTTTATTTAAAAATAAAACAAATAACTAGAAAGAGTCGGTGATTGTTGTGACTGTCAATTTGTTCAGTTGTTAAAGAATTTATTTCTTAGTAGTAGATACATTTATTCAATACATAAATTTGGGTTTTTAAGATTTCAAAAAAAAAAAAAAAAAAAAAATTAACTAACAAAAGTCAATGCTACAAACATATATAACTTGTATATAATCTATAAATTCTGAAGTTCGTATCTAGAGTTTCCAAATGAGCTTTATTTTTAAAAAAGAATTTTCTTTTATTATTGTTAGATTATTGTTAGATTAATTTACTTTGTAAAATGTTTCCTGACAGATGGAATAGGTTTGGCAGTTTTATTTGCACGTGTATACATGATTTAAACTTCCCAACTTTGAATAGTATTTCCTCCGATAAATTTCTGTCCTTTTCGCTGATTTGCAAATTTACATAATTTTCACCCTATTTGATTAAAAACTTAAAAGCACTTATACTGATGCATTTATTTAAAAAAATTCAGATTGAACGTGTTACTGAAAATAAAAGCAGTTTTGCATCAGTGATTACATTTTTTAAAAATATTTCAAAAATATATGTTTAGATTTTTACTCTATAGAATATTTACTGATTTAATTGACAATTTTCGTACTTATCGGGCACTCTGTATATTCTGATATGAAATTAAGCATCATCTGCCGTATGCGAATATTAAAGGGGTAGAAAAATTATTAACTTAACACTAAAGCACTGAACACTATAACACTAAAAATATTAACTAAGTCTAAGCACACGTTCACATGCACTTTTAAGATTACTACAAAAATATTGTGTTCTTGCAATTGATAAGGGGAGAATTGGAATAAACTTATTTATAAAAGTGCATAATTAGTTTGATTTACTCATGCCTCCATTGTGCATGGCTATAACATTTACTGCAACATGTGTGTACATAAATATGTTTTTAATCGAATTCTCGTTGTTATTTTATTACTACAGAAGCAGTTGTTTCACACAATGCTCGAGTAAAAGCAGTTGTATAGAAAGTTATTAAATAAGAAGGAAATTTAACAGCTTAATTAACACTCCCATTTTTATACTTGCTGTAGTGAGAAAAGTGTTTTGATTAATAAGTGCTTTTATCATACGTTAAAACTTAAACTGCTTTTATTTTAAAAGAGGTAATCTTTTAAGTTTGGACTAAGTGCATTATTATTATTTTTTTACTTTAGATACAATTATGTAGCTTGTTCAAGGAATAGTTAATATTTAAATCCCGTTACTTTCACTTTTTTTTGTTTTCGAGAAGAATAATCTGTCCTCATTTGGTAATGCAAGCCGACAACAGCAAGCAATAAAGCGATATGCAAATTTAATGTATTAAGTGTACATTAGATTCGATGAAAGAGATTACAAAATTATAATTTTATATATTGAATTCTGCTTTAAAAAGCGCTAATAAAATTAAATTTATTGTTTAAAATTACTATTGTTTTAAAATAATTATAAATTTCCTCAATTCTTTTAATTTTCCAAAACGGTTGGTATAAGAGTAGAAGAAAATGAAACAATTATACTTTTAATTTTTCTCTTCAAAATTTAGTTGGTAATTAAGGACATCATTGTACAAATACAAGGCATACTTACGCATAAATCAAAAGAATGTTTATGCTTTTTTTTCAACTGCAGACTCATGGTCCATCAATAACAAGCAGTTGCTTTTTTTGCTATGTAAGTGCATCGGCAATCCGTATTAAGGCAAGTTGTTTTTGTCTCCAATGCCACTCGCCTATGCGAGCAAGTCTGTCTGGTGAAACCAAGCGTATCTAAGGTAGAGTGTGCGTGATACCGATATTACCACATGGAAAAATAAGAAAATTAAAAATATGTTGTTTGGGAGATTTCCAAACAGCCACTAAAAATGAGTCGCAATGAAACATATATGAGAACCTCAGTAAGATGTGTGATTACCTCAGATACAAATGCACATTTTGCATTAGTTATTCACGTTGTCCACAAAATTATCGAGGAGTCCTTGGAGGATATTGGCCCTCTTCCTTTCTCACTGTGGTTTTCAGCTATTGCATGGTTCCGAGAGGGAATTTTCTTCGTGTAACACGTCTACCAAGTACCACGCAGGCATGCTTCGTAGGATTTAGGTCCAGGGAGTACGCAGGCCATGACGAACGGATGATATCTTCACTTTCTAGTGTGTCCGATTCCTCAACGCTCATGCATGATCGCGCATTGTTATCCACGAATAGGAAGTCAGGACCAACTACACACTTAAAAAGATTAGCATGATTCAGAATAATCTCTCTGGAATAGCGCTGTGATGTAACTCTACCTAGTTCAAAGATGTGAAGTGGTGTTCTGTCAATGAGCATGAGGTCTATCCACACCAGCATGTCTGGGCCGAACTGATTACGTTCATGAACATACTGTTACGCATAAAGTGTTCCTCTTTCTTTCCACACTAACTCGGGGCCATAATCACTTGTCACAGGGAAACAGGATCCATCGAAGAACCATTGTTGGTTACTCCAACTAATAAGTTCCTTACACCAACGTTGTCTTTCTCGACAATGGCGTGGTTGAAGTGGGACGTATCAAAGAGGCTTCCGTACTTATAAACAAACTTTATTTAATTGCCGTGAGATGGTTCTGGCAGAAACATGTGTACCTGTAGCGGATGCAAAGTCTTCAGCTGTTTACTTAGGAGTGACATATCCCTTCTTTTTCTCTACTAGGGATACATATCGATCTCCTTGAGGTGTATCCTCCTGGCATGCTTTCGCATAATATTTGCATTTTAACGGCCTTTTTTTAATCGCGAGATGGCACTTTATGACACTCCCGTTACTTTGGCCACAGTGGTGACACTTTGATCAACTTCCAGTCTTCCAAGATCGCAAAAACTCAAATGATGCCTTGATGACATTTTGCACTTAATTGTTGCAACATCACATTGAATTTTACAGCGATAAGTTTTACAACCTATAGCGCCATTTTGGTCAAACATGAGTTTTGGAATGAATGAAGAGCCTGTGTTCTCTGCTTTTTTTACAGCTAACCGGTCTTGCTCTATCATGCCCCCTGCATTTGATTTTACTGTTACTGTTTACTGGTCGGCTGTTGGGAAAGCTACTTTGCATAAATTAGTTGTTCCTTAGCTGCTGATAGAAAGAGGAAAAGAAGGAAATCTGACTACTCAGTTCGTCGGCATTTTTTTCGCATAATTCTCATTGTTGTTTTATCAATGCACTATAGCAGTCATTGACTTACATAACACTTAATTAATAGCCGTTTACCGAATATTCAAGAAGTAAGAAACATAATTAAATGTAGTTTTTCATCTTTTTTTCAGACGCTTACGAGCTTTGCGCATTTCGTGGTTGTACCGAATTTCCACATGAAATGGTCCCGAGGATTTTAATAGGGTCAAAAATTTAATTTTAAATTTATTTCGATGTCAGATTTCATCGCTTTGCTCTTTTTGAAATCACGCTATTTTTACTAGAAGAAAAATTTCAATATTGTTAGTTTTCTTTCAACAACAAATCAATTTCAATTTTCAGAAATTTTAGAAAGCAACCTTTGTAATAATTACAAAATCGAAGAGTTTCCATTTTCATCGACTAACACTTTCACAGAGGCAAAAATCTAAAATACTTCTTAATGGTTCTTAAAATTCATTATTCACAACTCAGTTTCTCAGATGAACTACAACTCAAACATACAATGTGACTTGTGGCAATTCTTTTTCCCCTATTGGCAACACAATCGATTAATGAATTTTCATTACTCTCTGAGACCTTTACAAAATTCCTTTCTTTATAAATTTGAATCGCAGCGCAGCGTAAATAAAAGACATAGAAAAGGGTTCATTTTTGGAATCGGATGACATGTGCGATAATAACATTTCGATAATGAGAGACAAAAGAAGACAACAAGCATTTGCTAAAGCGCATCGATAGATAAGGGCACTCGCATATTTTCAGGAAATCAGCTTACTCATCGGCAGGAATAATTGGAAGTATCTAAAAATTTGAGATCTCATTATTTTAAGCAATACAGACTATCTCCTGTTTTGTAAAAAATATTCCCCCAACTTGAATTTGTCTAAGGAAAAGAGGGAGATGAAATAAATTATTTGAAATAATTTATTTCGTTTAATGATTACGCAAAGCATTCAGCTTACATGAACGAGTAATAGCAGTTTATCGCATTGAAAGTAAGAGGAAAAAAAAAAGGAAATCTAAGAGCTAAATATTTTGTCGTTTATTTTTTTTACGAAATTCTCATTGTTATTGTCATTACACAAGCAGTAGATCGTCATATTACATAAGTAACAGAGGCCGGGAGACCTTGGTTGGCAGGAAGCTGGACTCACGTATCTGAGAACGGGTGTTCGAACCCAAAGAGTAAATGATGACTGATGCACGTTAAATCTGTTGGGTCACAAAGTCCTCCGTGTTCCCATTACAAATCAATATCTTTTGGAGTACTAAATTGGAGATTGATCGTTCTCTGGGTCAGGTCAAAATTATGATCTGTACACGAATGAATGGATGTATATATGGGTCCGCCCTATAAACGGGTGTGACGTAAGGATGTAGTCGAATTTTGGCCATAGATGGCACCACTGGAAAACAAGAACAATCGCACCCCCTCTGTCTTTATGGTCGACAACAAAAACAACAACAAGTAATAGAAGTTTAACGCATAGAGAATTCGAGGAAAGAAGGAAATTTGACAGTTTGATTCTTGGGCGTATCTTTTTTTTCTACCAAATTCTCATTGTTAATTTATCAATATACAATAGTAGTCGATTTACGTAATATGTGAATAATAGCAGTTTTCAGTTTACTGTTAGAGAAAAGAGGTAAACCTGTAAGCTCAATTCTTCAGCGTTTTCTTTTCTTCCTGCAGAATTCGCATTAATATTTTTTCATCACACAATAGTAGTTTATTGGCCTAATGTCTGAATAATAGTAGTTGTCAGTTTACTGCATAGATTGTTAGAGATACGGGGAAACCTGTCAGCTGAATTCTTCATAATTTATTTTTCTACGCAATTTTCATTGTTCCCCTAGTGAGGACAGATAGTACAAAGAAGGTATCAATATAGTAGTTAATTTACGAAGTATACAAATAATAGAAATTTATAATTTACCGTATAGAATGTTAGAGAAAAGAGGGAAATCTGACTGCTTAATTCTTTGGTGTTTCGAAATATCCACTGTTATTTTATCACAGCGCAATAACAGTTGATTTAATTTATAAATAGAAATTGCAATTTTCTGTACAGAAGATTTGAGAAAGAAAAGAAATCTTTTTTTTTCCTTCTGAATTTACCAATCCCCCCTGATTTGGCTCCAGCTGTATGGTCTCCGATTTCATTAAAAAGTTCTTAATTTTTCTTTAATTTAAAAATAGAAGGCAAGAACTAAAAAAAATGTTGTGAATTATTTTTTGTGTGTGTCATAAGGGATGGCGCTCAAATGCTTATATTTTTTACAACTTTTTCATGGGAAAAAATTAAAGCTGTAGGCATTTTGTTTAAGTTTAAATTTCGAACCTTAAATTTTTTTTAAATTTCGTCGAGAAACTAAATATTTTAGCTACATGAATAACTGAATTTTTGTTCGGATTATTTATGTTGCAGACAACGGTGTAGGGCATACCTTTTTAACTATTCCCATAACTACCTATGTGACCCCAGGCGGTTTTGTTAGAAATCATAGTTTAAGTATGCCCACCGGCCTGTGTAGGGGGCAGAGAACTGTCCTTGCATCAGAAAGGTTCTGAGTTTGAATCCCGGGCAAGGCATGGATGTTTTTTCCTTCTTTGTACTATCTGTCCTCACTAGGGGATCGACGTTGGCCTACCTAATATGGTGCCCCTGAAAGAGAGGCCAACAAAATCGCCTGAATTGACGGATGTTAACACAGGTGGGCATTGAAAAAAAAAGTTTAAGTACTGGTAATTAGGAAAAATAATTTATCGAATACGATTTCATTTCAATTAAAAAATGAATGTTTTAAGTTTAAATTATTTTTTTTCCAATTAACTATTGGAAAATTTCTCCACCATTCGTTAGTTTTTACATTCAACTGAGAAAAAAAATAAAATATCAGAATAAGTATTTATAGAAATAACCATTTTGTGTGTATAAAACAATCTACATAATATAGATTGGCATCAATTTCTTAAACACACTTAAATTTCTCTCCTTCCAGAATATAATAAAAAGAAGAAAGCTAGATCTTTTATCACTCCGTTAAATCCTTTCTTTATTTTTTCAGTCCCAATAAGTCAAATAATCGCGATTGTTTGCAGAAGATACAATTTCACTGACAGGGTTGAAAAAGACAGAGAGCATTTGATTACGGGTTCCGAGATCTAAATTACGATGAAATGTGAAAGAGAGAGATTTCTTTATTCCCTAGAAATAAAGAACTACACCGAAGTTATATTTATATCCCATTATCACTTATAGGTACGATCGTCTGCTGTTCGATGATTGGAGGTTTCATTTTCTAGGTATCGTTTGAAAAAGGAGAATCTGTTGATGCGTTGGAAAAGGATCGTTTGCGAACTGCGAGATTTAATCTTTGTCAAGGATGTTTCAAATAAGAACTGTTGGAGAGAAATAATCTTTCTCTTTTCCAGATTAATTCAGTAGTTTAGTTTTTATTCGATACAAGTAGTACTATAATAAATGCTTTGTGAATATTGAAGTTATTACGTACACGTAAAAATGGGTTGAGTTTTTTATTGTACCATTTCATTCTTAAATAACACTGATCTCTATTAAAAGTATACAAAGTTATTACAAAAAAGCAGTTTATTCAATGTTATCGTCTGCCATTAGGGCAAAGATGGTGCGATTGCTCTTGTTTTCCAGTGGCGCCATCTATAGCCAAGAATTCGATTTCTGTCACACCCATACGTCACACCCGTTAATAGAGCGGACCCATTCATACATCCACAGATCGTGATTTTGACCTGAATCAGAGAGCAATCAATCTCCAATTCAGTACTCCCATATATATTAATTTGTTGTTGGAACATCGAGGACTTTGTAACCTGACAGGTTAAATGTGCATGAGTCACCATTTACTATCCGGGGAGTGTTCGGATGGCTGGATTCGAACTCCCGTTCTCCTCACAAACGTGAGTAAAGCGCCCTGCCAACTAGCTATTCAGGCCCAGTTTATTTATAACTGTAAATAATTTACCATTAATATTATAGAATCGTTTTTTCTAAACATACATTTATTAAATTTATTTCAACGGTTGCAGTTATGTGTACTTTAAAATACTTAAAAACTAACTAAAAGGTTCTTTTAATAAGAACTAAAAAAATAAAAAATATATCTTTTTTTTTTAAATACTGCAGAAAACAGTTTAATTTGCAAAAGTTCTTTTGGCATCTTTAAACAATATCATTATACTTATTCGGTAGAAAAAGTAGCCAAAGCTTCTTGTATCTTGAATTGCTTTTCAAAACAATTTTTTGCAATGCTTAAGGCAAAACAATGCTAATGGTTTTCAAGGCTTTCTCAATCAAGTACTCTTAATCTTAAAATGTCACCCGCAGATGTTATATTTTGTCTCGGTCTTTTTTTCTTTTTGCGGATGTAGCATCTCAAATTATATCTTCATAGTATTTTCTTTATCTCTCAAGGAAATATCGAGAGGATTCATTAACGTTCTATGAATGTTAAAATTTTGCTCTCGTGAATTTTATCAAGTTTACTGGATAAATAAAATGTTTTTTAATGGTGAATAAAAATAACTTGGATGTCGTTGATATGAAGATATAATAATATCTTCATATCAACTACTCCCAAGTTATTTAATCATGAGATTAGTGAATATGAAGAGAAATATATAAGGCATTTAAATAAACTTGAATTTCCTAATAATGGTATATAGAACCGTGGTGGCTCAGGGGATAGAGCGCTTACCTCACTGGTTCAATATGCTCACCATCAAATATGCTAATTAATTAGAGTAGATGATATTTTAAGTTATTAACCCACTTAAGAAAAACCCACTTTCTCTGAATAAGCGTAATTAAAAAACGTGTTAAAATTTCTCTGAAAAATTTATCTTTGTCAGTCTATTTTGGGAAAAAATTACATTCCAGCATAAACATGCATAATATCGTATGTAAGAATGACACAGATTAAATTAATTTATCTCATAAAGCTATAGATTTCTCAGCGTAAATTTCTAAAATTTTTTAAAGTGTTAGTGTTGTATTAATGAAAATTCGATTATTACTTCACCAAATTAAAAAAAAAAAATCTACACCTACCTTTAGGAAAAATTTAAACTTAAGTATATGGAACTAATTGAAAAAAATGAGACAAGTAGAAATTATTAATGTCATAAAAATATAGATTCTATGCAGCAAATTCGAGAATTTTTTTAATAGCCATTGTATCTTTACAATTTCAGACACTTTTTCATTAAAATAAACCTTTAGAAAAAGTTACACTTCAAATTCTTTGTATCATAGTATTTTTAAGAGGGACACTCCTGAAAACTATCTAATTCTTAAAAACATAAGTTAGTTTCTAGGCAGACGTTAAGCTCTAAAATTATTTTTCTAAATATTTGCTCTATCATTACAATTTCGGTACATTTTCCACTAAAATTACATTTATCTGTGTTAGCAATTTTTAGAGAAAAAAAATCACAACTCAATTGTAAAGTCTATGGCACCAAAGTATCGCAAAAATTATTAATGACATACAAATCTAGGTCCCGTGGTGCAAATTAGAAAAATGAGTATTTTATATATACATATTAAACACTTCTTCACCAAAAAATAACAGAAATATTTTTTTACATGCCATTTTTAAAAAAAAGTTTCAACTCTTAAGTTAAAAATATGTGATCCTGTAAGTGACATAACTAAAAACTATTTATGTCAGAAAAATAAGGATTTTTCTTTGACAAATTCGTGAATAAAAATTCTTATTTGCAAATTTATGAAATAAACTTTTGCCTACTTTTCACTACAAACTTCTTTACTTCCGTTTTCAGATATAGAGGATACTTTATTTTGATTAAATGGTGGGATTGTATGGCTTACATTTAATATTTATTACATTTTAATTATTTGATCATATTTAGAGATATTGATTGAGTTCATTATATTGATGATATCTGCGAATTGCTAACAGGAAAAAAAAATAATTTAGAAATTTCTGTTGAAAATATAATAATGTGTATTTTTAACATTTGTGTATTTTTAACATTTATTTTTAACATAACATGTGCATTTTTAACATTGAAAAAAGTTATATTAGATAAAGACTGGTAATAAAACTTATTTCGAAACAATTTTTAAGGGACTTATGATATTGTTTAAAGATGCAGGTTTTTTTAATTATTATTTCCTATAAACCTACAATCGAATTTTCTTTTAATAAAAAGTAATAAAATCTCATTCTTCGAACAAAAGGAAGTTAAATATTATTTTTAATACATACAGTAAGCTTTTTGTTTTTCAACAGTTAATAACTTTTTTTCAACTTTAAGATACAGTTAGTTTAAGATACAAAATGAAATATGTTTCTATTGAAACACATTTAGAAAGGAATAAATATCAGAAGTTAAATAATAATTTTTTAAGTAATTCAAATGTCTTTTTAAATAGATAGAAAAATTTCAAAGTAATTCAGAACTTTTGTTACATTATGTAAAAAGTCTTAAATTTACAATACACAGAGCTTAGTTTTAACCTTTAGATAAATTGTTGCTGTTTTTTAATTACAACTGTAAAATAATTCTAGAATCATTAAACTGAAAGTAATTGCCCCTTCTTGTTTTGAAAAACCGTAAGTGTTTTTAAGAATAGTTTGATATGTTTCATGTTGAAAAAGAGAAACTTAAAAAGAAAAAAGAAAAGAATTAATATTTTAATTGAACATGAAATTACATAATTTCAAAAGCATTCTTCAAAATAGATTTATTAGAGCGTAACTTAACAGATCAAAAACTTCAAATGTTATGAAAACGATTTTTTTTTAAAAAAATTGTTTTGAAAATATCTTTGTTGTTGCCATTTAAATTCGTCTAACTTTTTTCTTCTGAGATTCCAAGCTGTTTTGTGCGAAACGGAAGTCGTAAAACGAAAATAAAATAAAATAGTAAAAGAATTCTTTTAGATATAAGCCTGAAAAGATCTGTATCACTTTTTCAGAAAAACAGTGGCCGAAATCAGCAGTTTGGATTTTTTGCTCCGTTTCTTTCAAACTTTTCCGTTTGAACCTAGTTTTTCTCAAATTCTATTTTAAGCTTCTTTTTATCTTCAATTCGAGCCAAATATTTTTATACTCTAGTTACATGTAGTTTCTATTTTTTTTATTTCTTCCAATAATATTTTGCTACAAAATGAATGGAACTGTTTTTCATTTTATTTAAAATAAGATAAAATAAATTTGATGTATGAAATATTCGAAACAAATTCTATTTTTGTATAGCTCTTTGAAGTTTTGTTTATTACTTATTTGTTAGGTTAAATTACTCAAATATTATTAGTTTTAATGCAAGTTCACAATACGGTCGAGGCCTTTGTGGTGAAGGTATATTGTCCTTCCGGCATGCACATAAAAGCGTGTAGGTAGTGGGTTCAATTACCTTAGAAATATAATATTATTCTCCTTTTGTGGCACATTTCTGCGAAATACACTTTTCCGCCCACCAATAAGAATTCGTTTTATAAGCTGTTTAATGCACTATTTAGAGTCTGGGGGTAGCCTTTTTCGTAGGGCATTGACCCCATGTCCAAGAGATCGCGAGTTTAATCCCCGCTGGCCGAAAATTCTCCTTGTACAAAATGGTGACTGGTGCACGCTTAATCTGTCGGGGTCACAAAGTCCTCCAAGTTCTTATAACAAATCAATATTTCTGCAGGTACTGGATCAGAGATTGATCGTGTTCTGGTTCAGGTCAAAATTACGATCTGCGGATGGACATATGATGTGTAAATGTTTTTCCCCCTATGAAACGGGACGTAACATATGTATGTTGTCTCCGGATTATCCTCAGGGATGCTTCCCAGACCGTCACCAATAGCTCCCTTGTGCAGCTCAGGACGACGTAAATAAAAGTTAAGTACCGTGTACTCATTACAAAGATGACTTGTAAGCATTTGTGAAATTAATGAAAGATTGTAGAAATTAGAGAAGCACATCACACAGATATATTCAGGGTTAAGGCCGGATTCGAACCCGATAACTCCATGCTCTTAAAAGTACTTTGCAAATTGGCGAGGAAAGCATCTCTGGGTATTTACAGAAATGAAGAATTGAAAAATGCTTCAAACTCTCTATTTCCGATTGTATAAGACCGTTTAACAAGTAATACAACAAAGAATAGTTCTTTCACAAATAGTTAGAGAACCTAAGATTAAGAGATTTAGCAAATTCGTAGAGTTCTAACATAGGTAGGTAGGTGCTTTATTTACGCCGCACTAGAGCAATGGGCTATTTAAAAAATATAGTAAAATGCTGGTTACTTTTTATGCATAAACACTGACTCTTATTTATTAATGCCGAATTTACGACGACCAATGTTCAACTTCTTATCCCAATCCAGAAAACAAGAGAACTCCTGGATCAAGTATTGGGACAAACTAGTCTTCGTGGAGGACTTTTAGATGGAACTTGCGTTACATGGCGAGGAAACCACGAAAACTTCCCATGGTTAGCCTAATGACATAGGGACTCTAACTAATGGCATGTCTACCATTAAGGATATTTTTTGTCTGCACTGTCGTCGGAGTGGAATTCGTATCAACCAGCCATCGTTACGATTCTTACCCGGATCTGGTAAGATGGAAGGTAAGCGCTCTATCCACAGAGCCCCCATGGCTAACTTGAGTGATTGGCCGAAGGAAAATAAACTGCTAGCCCGAAGGCCGAGGATGTGATATATTTGTTGAACATGCCATGTGATATATATGTATAATACAGAGATCGACAACTAGTGACCCGCGAGTCGCACATAATATTTTTTTTATATCAGTCGTTAAACAACCGATCCAATACTTGGGTTTACGACTACTAATGTTCAACTCCGTAGCCTTGTAATTTTGAACCAATCCAGAAGACAAGTAAACTCCTGGATCAGTACCTCCAGAGGCATTGATTTGTTATGGGAACATGGAGGACTTTGCGACTCGACAGATTTAACGTGCCTCAATCACCATTTACAACACGGGGAATCTTCGGTCGGCTGGGATCGAACCCACGAACTCTTGGACATGGGCCCAGTGCCCTACCATCCAGGCTATCCCGGCCTTCACGCAATATTTTGACATAATACTTATGACTATATACATAACACTAAAAATGTAGGTTATGAGTTTAATACGAGGGTTGTAAATTGAATAGTGGCAACTTTACCTTGAAACTCACGGAAGGGCGGGCATGCGCTAATAGGATATGGGAGTGGTGAGGTGGCGCTGTTGGCGTTGTGTAGAGTGCAAAAAACAGTTGATCTGCATAGAAGGGTAGTTGTTGTGTGGCGTCAAAGTGAGGAGTTTCGCTTCCATCGCTCTAAAGCCTGTTTTTAAAAAGGTGATTAGCGGTTGTGGCTTGAAATCGAGGTTCCCCGTGTCAAAAATGCAGCAGAATGCTATCGAGGATTAGTGGAAGCCTGTGCCGTAAATGCGTTACCGTATAGGACAGTAGCACGATGGGTTCAAGCATCTAGTCTTTTTTCGTCATTAAGCCTTTTGAAAACATGCTTTGGAGCGATGGAAACGAAACTCCTCACTTTGACGCCACACAACAACTACCCTTCTATGCAGATCGACTGTTTTTTGCACTCTACACATCGACAACAGCGCCACCTCACCGCTCCCATATCCTATTAGCACATGCCCGCCCTTCCGTGAGTTTCAAGGTAAAGTTGCCACTATTTAATTTACAAACGTCGTAGAAATAGCAAACAGTTGTTCCATCAAACGCTCTGTAGCATGGTGGTAGAGGGTTCGAATTCCTTCGTAACACTGGATGCTTCTTCGTGCTGTCCTGCTCTAAGTTGGGCTATATGTTCTTCAACATCATCCATCACGCTTTCAGGAGCGGGTTCAAATCCCGCCGTAACCCTAGATGCATCTTCGTGCTGTCCCTATCTGAATTGTACTATCCGTCTTTATATTTAACAAAGGATCCCCTCTTCAGAGGATCGAAATTGCGATGGCACGTCTTCGGATTATCCTCAGGGATGTTTCCCAGACTGTCGCCAATAGCCCATTGTGCAGCTATAGTGCGAAGTAAATAAAATACCTACCTACCTGTTTGATAAAGGCTTATAAGCCGTAGTTATATAATTGAGAACACAAGCCTGCATGTATGTCTACAAATAAGTAAACAAATAAATAATCTTTTTAAGCATTTGATGAAGAGCCTCAGAGCTCAAATAAATCTTGATAGGCTAAATGAAGACTTACCTATTGAAACGCAGTGCTATAGGCGAAAGCAGAGAGCACGCCGCACTTTACTATACTCAATACTCAATAATCTTTTTATTATAAAAATTATTAAAATTATAACATAGTTTTTGACTTACGGGTTTTAGTATCAATTGCATTGATTTTTTAACTGTCTGTCAATTTGTTATTGTTGTTTTATTATAGCTTTATTCGTTTTAAAGCGATATGTATAGTCTTTAAACGGATTTTTATTTTTTAATGTCACATAAAATGGTAGAGTCCATATTTTAATTTTGGTCTTCGCAAAATATCATACTGATTTGTGATTAAGTATAAGACATAACCTTTTTTTTTTTTTATCATTTCTCAATTAAGTGAGATAAGATGACTTTTTAAATGAAGACATCTTCAACATTTTAGGTAAGTATGAAATTTATATATTCATATTAATTTCAAAAGCTATTTAATTTGTGCAAATAATATTCAAGTCTCGTTTATATTTTTGTTATTTGTTATCAATATTCAGAAACATAAGATTGGTGGACGAATTAAATATCATTTCATTTTATCTTAAAATTTATTGGATATTGTTTAATGACGACGAAACAAGATTAAGATTTCTGAATCTAAACAAATTTAATGCATAGAAAAAAATATTTCCTAATGTGCATCCATCTTAATTATGCATTAGAAGAAAATAAAACTTTTTTCTAAAACTAATATTTCGTTTAAGTAAAAGCTTGATACATTTTAGAACTTCAAACAAACAAATTAAAGAAATTAGAGGATTTGTCAAAAAAGAAAAATGCGATTAACGGCAGCTTTCATTTGAAGTGAAATCATTAGTAACATCTGTGGGGAAGCGTTTTCAAACTCTTCCATTTTTAGAGTTAGATATCCACTTGTTTCTAATTAAAGTTCCTACTTTGCGAACTAATTGCAAAGAAGAGTTCGAAAATGATTAATTTTTTGACAACGTCCAAACGCTGTTTTATCCCAAAATAATCTATAAAGTTTATTCTTCAAAGACTATTTAAAGATGAAGAATAAACAAAAATATTATCTAGCTCATTGTACATAATTTTTGAATTATCTTAATTATAATTATATTTTTAATTTTCGAATTATCTATAATTGTTTTGCATGATACGTAAGTGTTTGGTTATAAGAGTTTTAATATTTTATGTTCGTATAAACTGCCCTTACATTTTTATACTTGATGATCGGATTTTTACGTATTCAAACTTAATCTTAATGGTTTAAAGGCCTAACTTTAAATATGCTAAATAAATAGTGAAAGCGATATTTTAAGTCAGGCACAAAAACATATTTTCTCTGAATAATACCTTTCTTTCGATCGTTTTAAAATCGTAGCCTCAAAATATGGAGCGAGGCGGGCTGGCCGCAATCTAGAAAGTATTGTTTCAATGATTTAAATGGAGAGGGAAAAAGGTTTTACCCCTTAATGTTAAGTTTTCTTACTGTGTATTTCTAGGGAATCGAATAACAACTTTTCAAGTTAATCGGAAAAATTTTTGCATACAATTATGAAACTCGTTTGTCCAAAATTAATGACTCGTAAAATTTTTAATAAAAATTTATTATAATAGTGAAACGAATTTTGGATTGTAAGATATACAAATTTGTACATCATTTTAAAATATGCAATTTTAAACGAAAAAAAAATACAAAATTTGAATTAAATCGGTCGAATAGTATCTTAGTCAGTGATCGCTAAACCGTTGATCGTGTGGGGACATTTTCGGTCGATTGCGTTAACACTCCGGTTGACTAAATTTAATTCCTAAATTGAGACGACGAATGTAACATTTCTTTAAAAAAAAAATCGGTTGTTCCTTTGATTGGTAACACCCAATAAGATTTAAAATCGGTACGTTTTCTCAGAAGCGATAACCACTGGTCTCACCAGATCCAATTTTATCTAAATTTGAAGAAAAAAAATTATTAAAATTTGATTTAAAAAATATTTGATGGAAAATTTCTATTTAGATTGGATCTAAGTACGTTAAAATCTGACCAATACTTCAGAATTTATTCAGGGTGTCTGATTTTCGTTTTGTTTTGTTTACTATACATCTATGTTTGAGTTAGATGTCTGATTTATGTAATTCGTAACCTAAAATTTCTGATGGAATTACTAAACTGTCTGGTTACGTAAACCAAGTGGGGATCTCTCATTTTAAAGATATACTTTTTTATGACTCCTGAAGCGTATTATTTTTGAATTTTGATCCAAATGTACCTATCTTACGGAGTAATCGTTTTTAAAATGTTAAATTTTTACGATTTTGTGTTTACATATATTGTAGGACTAAATAAAATACAGGGTAATGGGTACAGATATACAATTTTGCTATGATATTTTCTACTTTCAAAAGTTTTCATTTTTGTAAATTTTTTTTCCCTTCTTTTGTTAAAATCTTCCTTTAAAGTTTATATAAAATATATTTTTTATCACATTTTCAGTGATAAACTCTAACAAATAACAAGCTTTCGATTTTGTTTTTTAGATGCGTAAACAAATTTTTATCTAATGTCCTAAGATTGAAAAATTTTAAAGTAACAAAATCAGTTCATTATTATCATATTGTGCTAGAGTTTCCCTAGATGGCATTGTTAAAAAGCGTTTTCTAACAACAAAGCGTTTTCTCTGAACAAAAATTCTGAGTTCTGAACAATCTTAAATTATAATTAATAAAACAGATAATTTTTTAATAAAGATGAATAAAATTTGTTTCCACGCTTATATATTTAGTACAAGAGTCGGTCAAACACAGACACAGTCATTCGAAAAATATTTTTGTCAAAATATTCTTTGGTTTGCATGTGTTACGTGTAGAACTTAACTGACAGTAGAATCGCATTTTTATTTTAAACTCGTTAAACTGTTCTACCGTAAAGAGCTCGACTTCGTGCGCAGGTCGTCGGGCTACAGAAGCGGGGGTGCCATCCCCTCTGCAGAGGATCAAAATTGTGATGGCATGTCTTCGGATCATCCTCGGGGATGTTTCCCAGACCGTCACCAATAGCCCATTGTGCAGCTCTAGTGCGACGTAAATGAACTACAACTACAACAAATCTGCTTTTGTATAATTTATTAATTTCAACGGCTTGGCAATAACAGCAAAACTCTGCGTATCTGTAATATTACAAGTTTTCAGTTTTATATTTTGAAGACAAAACTACTAGATTGTAAGTTATTTTAATAATTCTGATTTTTCAAATAGTTTACAAATTAAATGCCAGTTGCACATTTTCAAAACTGTGCAACATCCATAACATTAATAATTAGAATTGCGTTTTCTTAAAAAGCAACTTGCATCACATTCGTAACATTCATATAACCAAAATTTTATTTTATTTTTTAAAGAAAATTACTGTGTAAGTAACATCCATAACATTTATGACCAGAATTATATTTTTTAAAAATAACTATGTTTGTAACATCCATAACATTTATGACCAGAATTATATTTTTTTAAAAATAACAATGTACGTAACATCCGTAACATTTATGACCAGAATTATATTTTTTAAAAATAACTGTGTACGTAACATCCATAACATTTATGACCCGAATTATATTTTTTTAAAAATAACAATGTACGTAACATCCATAACATTTATGACCAGAATTATATTTTTGAAAAACTAGATTCATAACATCAATAACAATGATAACCAGTATTGTGTTTTTGAACAACTTGATACATAACATTGATAATCAGAATTATGTTTGTAGAAGACTAGATACAATGTATCATAGTCGTTTTTATTTTCTCAGAATTTTATTTCTCGTTGAATAAAAAAATAGATGAGAAAATTATTGGAAGTAAAGTCTTTTAATTTTCTTCACAGTTTTTGAGAGAAAATATTTTGCTGTTTTTAGCACCATTTTCAATGCACTATAAATGCATTTCAAAAAATCCTTCGAAAATGCGTCAAAAGGCTTTTTTTTATTCTTTTGCTTCTTTTGACTTTGCTTTAAAAGTATCATTTATCTAAAAGTGAACTTTTCCTTAGAGAAGGGGGGGGGGAATATCATAAATTACAGTCACAACACGAAGCGATTTGTTGCTCTTCAACGTTTTTCCCTTTTACAAGGGAAAAAAAGAGATAAATGTGGAAAAGGATTGAAGAAAAAATTTTCTGCCTCAGAAGCTGCCTACCAGTAGAAAACATAAAATATTTCTTTCATTTTTTACTATGTTTTTATTTTTTATTATACTTAGCTGAACCTTACGAATCAATCGGAAACATTTTATATTTGTTTCCGAATAGAGTGCTGTTTAATAAAAATAAAAAATCTGAGGAAAGCTTGCAGTTTTTTAGTATTTTTTACTTAAACTGTCATTATTTGAAAAATATAGTGTGAAAAGTATGATGGTGTTCAGTTTAAAAGGTGTCTGTTCATTTAACATTTTCATATTTTCTATGCAAGTTTTATATTATAATTATTTTTTTAAAAATAAAACTTCCCTATAAGATCTACAAGTGATAAGTATCAACTTATCACTTGTCAATGCAATGCTATGTTATCAATGCTATCTAACGTTTGAGCACAGAATTTTAATTAAACATTTTTTTAATACTTTTTTCATTATTTTGTATTAATTTAAGTGAAAAATATTATATATAGCATAGAAACACCGGTGTCTTTTTCTGCAATAAAAGCAAAAATCTTTCAAACACTGTTCACTTCCAAACAACGATTTTTCAAATTTGTACTTTTTGACAGTTCTAAACGAAACAGTTATGCATCATTGAAATTTCTTTAATATAAAAAATAAATTATCGATATAGTTTTGAATATGAATGGAAAAAAAACTCAAACATCATTTTTTGAATTTTATATTTTAGTATAAATATAATGCCGATAATGTTATGGATTTTTAAGTTGTTTTTTCTAACAGATTTGATTTATTAGACTGTTTTTTTTATAATGAATGAAGACCTAAATATGTCTTTGTTTATAATTAGAACATCAAGACATCTGAGTCAAATGGTTAAAAATATCAGAAGTTTGAGTTTATAAAATAGGTCATTTCCAGCTGTATGCATATGTTTTTTCCATTTGGTCATTAAATACGACAGTTTTTAATTAGAAATGCATTTCTTAAACAGCTTCTTAAGGTATAATTTTTTTATAACCGTCGTTGAACAGCCGACCCAATTTTGGGTTTACGACTACTAATGTTCAACTCCGTAGCCTTGTAATTTTTGAACCAATCCAGAAGACAAGGAAACTCCTGCATGAGTACCCCTAGAGGTACTGATTTCTTATGGGAACACGGAGGACATTACGACTCGACAGATTTAACGTGCATCAGTCACCATTTACTAAATGGGGAGTCTTTGGCCGGTGATGATCGAACCCACAAACTCTTATACACGGGCCCAGTGCCCTACCAACCAGGCTATCCCGGCCACTAGATATAATTTTTTTAAAAAATTGGGCGTAATAAAATATTCAGGAGAGAATATTTTTTCATACATAGAATAAGTACCGCGATGGCTTAGGGGATAGAGCGTTCGTCTTCCAATGCGGCGAACCGGGTTCGAATCCCAGTCGATACGAATTCCGCATCCAGCTTGTACAGACCACAGTGCTGACGTGAAATATCCTCAGTTGTGGACGGATCATGGGTTAGAGTCCCCTTGCCGTCAGGCTAATCGTGGGAGGGTCTCGTGGTCTTCCTCTCCATGTAACGCAAATGCGGGTTAGCTCCATCAAAAAGTCCTCCACGAAGGCAAATTTCTCCCAATGCTTGATCCAGGGGCTCCCTTGTCTTCTGGATTGGGTTCAAAATTACAAGGTTGCGGAGTTGAACATTAGTAGTCGTAAACTCATAAAATTGGGTCGGCTGTTCAACGACGGTTATAAAATAAAATATGCATGGATTAAAGATGTAAAATGGAAGAATATATATTGTTGCCTAAATGGCGCAACCGGCAAAGGCGCCGCTTATTCTGCTCATTGAGAGTCGCGAGTTCGGTCCTGGCGTTGGACAAAACAACCAGGATGTACATGCAGCAAGTTGCGCGTCAAGCCTGTCGTGATTGAAAGCCCCCCTCGTTGGTCATGTTTGGCCCAAGGGTACCAGCTCAGGCGTTATCTGCTAGTCAAAAGTCAAAATTACGAGGCATTCAATTAAAAGATAAGAGCACAGAAAAAACAAGACTTGGTACTTCGTCCTGGTTGGGTATTGTGTGCTTTAACAATGCCTTCAAGATCATTAGAGCAGCTCTACGCCTCTGGATAATTTTATCACAGCTAGTTTTATTAGTACTATAACGTTGAACAAAATGTGCCTAATTGTGTGTCACGCGTGGTGCAACATAAAAATGTCGGTGCATTTTGTAATACATGAGAAATTTTGCTTATTTTTTACAAAAAAAGAAAAAAATCAGTTCACGCTGACTTTGGTAATGCCAGCGAAAAAGTTCGAAACTTTAGTAAAGGTTTATTGTGATTATTTAAAAAATACTGATTTTATTTTTCATCGATGAAACTTAATTTGAAAGGTCCATCTATATCGTATTTAAAAATTCCTCCATTCACCGATGAACCTTAATTTGTATTTAATTTATCCTAACAACGCATATTTATTTTTTTAGAATATTGATCTTTTTTCTTTCTATCCTGCTGTTTGAAATGCAAATCTATAAGCCCCATGGGTTGTTTGTTTATCTATCAAAGCTCCTATCTATCATTGCTCTAATTTGTATTTTGTTAATTCTAACAACGCATGCCTATATTTTTAGAACATTGAACATTTTTTCTGACCCACTTTTTCAAATGCAAACCTATAAACACATGGAACTTTTTATTTAAAAATCCTTTCTTCCTCCCATGAACCTTAATTTGTATAGTTCATTCTAACAACACATAAATGTTAGTTTTAGAATATTGAACATTTTAAGTGCAAACCTATACAAGGGACTTTTTTTTCAAAACATCTTTTTCGCCATCATTGAGCCTTAATTTGTATTTATTTCAATCTGAAAACACACACATATTTACAATTTTTGAATAGTGAACTTTTTTTCTGACCTGCTGTTTGAAATGAAAACCTGTAAATCCATGGAACTTCCATAGAAAAATTCTTCCTTCCACTCATGAACCTTAATTTGTATTTAGTTCATTCTAACAATACATAAATGTTTATTTTAGAATATTGAGCATTTTAAGTGCAAACCTGTAACCCAAGAGCCTTTTTTTTCAAAACCCCTTTTTCGCCACCATTGAGCCTTAATTTGTATTTATTTCATTCTGAAAACACACACACATATAGATTTTTTGAATATTGAACTTTTTTTCAGACCTGCTGTTTGAAATGCAAACCCATAAATCCAAGGGACTTTTATTTAAAAAAAAAAGTTGAAGGGATATGAAAAAGTCCTCAGAGACGAACGTGTCTTTATTTAGGGACCTTCTCCCCTCCAGACATCGAGCGGATGGGTGGACATTCTTTACAAGGACCATCTGTCAAATGCAGGGTATTGGAAAAAGACGAGAGTCAGTGCTGATAGGGAAAAAAATAATAAAATCTAACTTGACTTTCCCCTCATTTTCCATTTGAGTTTCCCCAGTATGCAGTGGGGCATGACAAGTATGATCTAAACTGAGAGAGAGGGGGGAGTTCAGGTCCCCGATGATACTCTGTCACCAGAACAGGCTCTTACCTTTGTAATTGATGTTGCATGGGGGAATTGCTCTTTGGTACTTCAAGCTAATGACTCTATTCTGTGTTGGATATATGCAATTTCAACGTGGAAAACATTGCATCGGGGAACACTTATAATACTATGAACTTTCTTTAGAACTCAAGATATTCCGTTAAAATATTAAAGTTGGACAGCAAAATGTATTTCAGTTAAAGAAAATTGGATGCTTTAAAATTTGATATAATGTTATGGTATGCGTCTTTTGTAATCCGCTATAGCTTATAATTTTGTTTATAACTTGGTTTGTATGCATATATTGAGGATTAGCTGTAGCTTTTTGATGCTGTAATAAATATTTTCCATAATTAATATGAAAGACCACGAGACATTTTTTTATTTACGTGCCATAAAAATGGCGTCTCGACTTGTTTTTAACTCAAAAAGAAAAACCAAATGGTTTTAAGAATACGTGATATGAAGAATTGTTTAAAAACACTGATCATTTTTCTTTACTGTATAAAATACTATTAAGCTAAAAAGAAAAGAAAATAAGAACTCGAAAGAGTAATATTTTTAAGGTTTTTGTTTAAATGCTGCTAATTATTTTCTTGCGTCATAAAGCTAAACTAGTCACTATTAACTGTTTTTCGTAAAGAATAAAATAAGTTTTAAATATTCTTGATTACAAATTCTAATCATCTCTATTTATTTATATTCCGGTAAAAACAGCTATATGTATATCAATCAAAAGTGATCGATATATATAGGTGTTTCGATTGAAATCAAAAGTGATTTTTGTGACAAAGAAAGGTGTGCTGGGTTCTTAGCCCAAAATTATACAATGACTCCAATGCGCACAGACGAATAGCATACTTTGCAAAAAGTACTTTTTTATTACAAAGAAGGAAGAAAAAAACTTATTGCTAAAACCTGTGCAAGCTTTAGATACAGTTTTTTTTTTCATGTTTGATTAAATTGCTGATCAAAGTAGAAAAAACGAATTTTCAATTTTTACCTTTTATTTTTGCCAACGCAAAATCCGTTCCCTTTTAACTGTTTTTCTTGAGGAATGAAATAAGTTTTAACTATCCATGATAACAAATTATTCATGACTAGTTATTTATGTTGGTATATACGTGTGAGTGTGTAATAACTGGTATAGGGGAGAGTCGGGTAGCCCCTCCCGCTTAAGGAGTATTGCTTATATTTCTGTATAATATTGAATAATAATCAATATTTTTGTATGTTTCTATTGTTTTAATATCTAATTAAATAATGCAAAAAGAATAAACCAAAAAAAAGAATAGTTTAACTTAAAAAAATAGAAATTTAAAAAAACATGTTTTTCAGCTCTTCTCAAAATGCGTCGGACAGCCCCACCCAGTTTCAAGAATTATGTTTTTTGACTGTTTTTTCAGGTGTAAATGAAAGTGACCATTGTATTAACAATAGATAAACCTCATTTATCATTTTTATCACAAAATTATTTTATTTATTACATATTTATATACTTATAGTGAATTCTATCATTTAATAACAACAATATTTGCTGTTAAAAATGCATAAAACATTCAAATTTGAAGCAATAAAATAATAATCTTTGCAACCGTACATTTATCGACGAAATAAAATTGGGCGGTGATACCCGACATTCATGTGAGCGGGGCTACCCGAAATCCAATTTTTTTGTAAATTTGTAATTACTCGAACAATTTTTCACATATAAACTTCTTTCTTTGTGCAAATTAAACTTAAGACTACATACTTTAATGCTGTATGTATAGAAAAAATTATTTTTTTAGTATTAAAATGAAGTTTAATCGAAACATTCAACCAATTTTTCTTAATTTCATGACTACTGTATTCAACATATTTTCAAAACTATTGTTTACCATGTTAACAGCTGCATAAATACTTGAAAATTTGAAAATAATCTTTTTTTAATATAACAATTAATGTCCGATGGCCCATTGACTTGAAAAAATATTCTATACATATGAAATTGACTGTGGGCGGAGGTACCCTCTGGGCGGGGCTACCCGACTCTCCCCTATATGTTGGTACATATGTGTGAGTGCGTTTTAATCTTTCCGAAAATAAGTTATTAAGCTATAATGAAGTGATTTTGTTGCTCTTTTCCATCTTATATATCCGATATAAATGAACAATTACTCCTGATTCTGGCGGACGCGGCTATGCGTAATCCGATTGATTTAAGCACTTATGCCTGCACGAAATTCAGATGTACTTCAGTCAATTGCAACTCTATTGTGATAAGTGATCGACGCCTCAAGGAAAATTATTGAGCATTTTTCGTATTCTATTAAACTAAAATTAATACTTTTCGGCGGAACGATTAATTTTTGTGAGCTGTTTCAACTGAATAAACATTTTTTCTCCTCTTGAATTTCATATAGATGTCAATAGATTTTCTATAGATTTCAAAATTAGTATGTATACTAGTGAGAATAAAGTGTCTCTCATTTCCAATGTCTTTCATTTCCAATGTTCATAATGGAATAGTTTAAAATAATTTTTTTCTTTTTTTAGAATTTACACCAGGCACGGCCGGAATAACCATTAGGCCAGACTAGGCCATGGCCTGGGGCCCCCAATGGTTAGGGGCCGCTTAAAAGATTTTTTTGGAAAATAAATTTAAAAAAATTAAGAAAAACAATGATTTTTTTTAAAAAAAAAAGTCAGTTTCAAATATATATTAATATATTTGAAATTTAATATAATNATTTAATATAATATAATAAAATATTTGAATATAATATATTTGAAAATAATATATTAGGCCAGACTAGGCCATGGCCTGGGGCCCCCAATGGTTAGGGGCCCCTTAGAAAAAATTTTTTGAAAGTAAATTCAAAAAATTAGGAAAAACAATGATTTTTTTTAAAAAAAAGTCTATTTCAAATATATATTAATAAAATACGATAATTTTTTTACATAATGTATTACATAATTATAACATTATGTTTTACATATTTTTTTTACATATTTACATAATTTTTTTCAAAATGTTATAATTATTTTTCAGTTCTAATTTTAGTTCTAAAGTAAAATTTAATTTATTATTTATTTTTATTTTATGTATGTTTTCTTAAATTAAAAGATATAAAAATACTTTTATATTTGAATAAATAAAAAATATACAGGAAAAAAATTTAATCTAAGGGCCCCAAAAATTTGAATGGCCTGGGGCCCCTCGCACGCTTAATCCGGCACTGACACCAGGTTTTAAGGGCATGTAAAAGAGGAAAAAAGCATTAAGGAAATATAATTTTAAAATAGCACCTTTTCAATTTTTATTCAGGAAAGCCTTATTGTGGGAAAAAAAGGGGGGAAAAAAAGAAGGAAAGAAAGAAAGAAATTTGATATCATTCAGGTAATAAGATGTGTTTCTGTGTAGAAACACATCTTTGTATTGTATTGCCATCTGATGAAAATTCTAGGAAGTTGTAAAGTATCATTCTAGAAACAATTCTATTGAACTGTTCGTTATAAAAATGTAACATTTCAAAATAAATAAATAAAATAAAATATGGCTTATCGTTATAATTCACTAAGCCATTTAGCTTGAATCTGACAATGAATTAAGATGAATTGAATTGAAAAGTTTTTCGAATTAAAAACCATTCTAAACTTTCTTTCCTAAAAACTTCTTTTCACATTAAAGCGATTTTAGGATTCAACTCTCTGCCCCAGTAATATAGTTTGTTTTTGCTAATTTCATCTCTTTTTTTTCCCCAATAAAATACTTTTTTGGCTCTAATCATTTAGACATCTCCAACGTATATATACATATATCTTAGATTCGAAACAACATTTTTGTATGCAAAACCTAAAACATAGACAGATAGATGCTTCTCAACTGAAATTTAAAGCAGATGTTTATTTTTGTTTCTCTGCGATCTACTACTCAAATGCTAAGTTTTACATACATTTTGTGTTTTTCCATTTTCTCGAAAACCACTTCACTTTTTCAAATGTACCGCATAAATTCTTGTAACGCAAGCAAGAGTCTACATAAAAAATATAGACAAAAGAAGAAAGCTGATGTAAGCATCAAGGGGAAATGCGGCGGTCAGAGCAACGCAGACGATCTATCTTCCGTGGGACATTCCATTCTCCATACTTTCCCTACTGTTCTTTTTTGTGAATGGTACAAACGAGGGTTCGGCAAAAAGAAGTTGATATGGTTTGGGTTTTTGGCCGGAACCATGCTTTGAAGTTGTTCAAAATAGTCTGAGGCTAAAAAGTCTCGGAGAAAAGACAGTATATCAAATATTCGATAGGATACCCTACGGGAGGGTAGAGGCAAGAACAATTTCGCCTTTTGTTCTATTCTTTTGTAAAATGCTTGTAAATAGACGTTTTTTCGGAATTCGAATTCTACATGCAGGAGGAGACTAAAGAACAGAAATCTTGATAAAAATAAAAGCGGTTTTGCATTTTCGTTTCTCTTTGGATTTTGAGTAAGAATTCAGAGGTAGAAAAGAATAGTGAAATTTTTCGGGGTCTACATATGTTTAATGCAGATTAAATTAAACAGACAACAAATGAAAATACAATTAATCTCTTACGAGAAAGAATTTTGATCATCGTATGCACGTCCAAAATGAAATCACGCGTTATATACCGGACGGAATAATTTAGATGTATGACCTCAAATAATTTAAAATCTTAGTTTTAATTGTTCGGTCAACAAGTTCTGTCTAATCAACAGTTTTTTTCAAAAAATATGGGTGGGTGCTCTGACCTTTAAATGGACACCCCCGATAAATGCCGGTAATACTTACTGTTATGAAAGAATGCCTGAATGGAGGATAAAGTCTATAAGAGGAATGATTTTACCATTTAAATAATTTTTATAAATTTCTTTTCCTATTATGAAATTTTGCTTCTTAAATTTTCCAATTCTTAAAATGTTTTTGTTATTCATAGATGTCAACACTTACTAATTATTTAATACAATAAAGCTTAAAGCACAAACATTATTTTTTTAATCTTAGCAAGTGTTGTCAACTGTTAGATTAGCCAATTTAATTTTACTTTATATCGGTAAGTTTGTTTCCTGCTTTTTTTCTTTTATTTTAAATTCATTTAAACTTTTTTTTCTAATACCCACCTGTGTTAACATACCCATCTGTGTTAACATTCAGGCATATATTTTGCCTCTTTCAGGGGCACCATATTAGGTGGACCAACGTCGCTCACACAGTGAGGACTGATAGTACAGATAATTCATTTAAACTTACATTGTTTATTCGAGATATAGATGCATCAGAAAGAGTAGATTTATAATTGAAATTAGTAATAATTGTATCTTGGGATAATTATTCTTTATTTTGAAATGTATTTCTTGTAAAGGAATGCGTCCTGAAGAGAACCTTTACATTCATATCATAATGTTTTATTGTATTTCTACTTCTATTTTGTTACATATATATATATATGTTATGGCCAAAGTCCGAATTTGGCCACTTCGCGAATTGGCGGCCAAATCGCGAAATGGCTAAGAACGCTGTAAATTGGCTGGCCAATATCCGATCTTTTCTTGATTTCGGGAATTGGCCGACCAGATCGCGAAGTGGAATGGCAGGATCAGCCAAAATTGGAAGAAAAAAAATCATTGGCACGTGTTATTGGCTCTGTATAACCATAACTTCATTCTTTAAAAATTAATAGCTGCAGTACCCGCAGCTAACTGCGGTGGGATGGGGCCATTTGAGACAAAGTAAAAAATAAAATTTTTTAAATTTTAATTTAAAAACTTGTCTATTTTTTATGTTTTTAAATTAGAAGATTTACATTTTTAAATTAAAGAAGAAAACAAAAGGGGCAATATTAGCACATTAACTTCTTAATAAAACAAATATTAAAAAATTGTGGTCCCACCGTATCACCCGGTATGTGAAAAAACATACCACTAAATTTTTTTTTTCCTGTTAAGTAAGAGTTATTAGAAATACAAAAGATATTAAAAAAGTAGCAAAATGGACAACATAAAAAATTTACCTCTTTTCCTTTAATTAAAAAATGAATTATAAATCACCGTAATCACCGAATGCCGCCTACCGGGCATTCTTGAATGAGCACATCGTGAATGGCCGGCCAAAGTAGAATATTCACTGATCGTTTCAATTACATCGCACTTTGGCCGAGAGGTATGGCCAAAGTGCGAAATGGCCGGCCAATTCGCAAAGTGGCCGGACTTTGGGCTTTGGCCGTAACCTATACGTACATGTTTGTATATTTATGTGTATATAGAGATATTCCAATCTAATACGTAACTACTATTCAGAAAAGCTATTTGCAATTTTCATTTGTTTTCAACCCCTTTATAATTTGAAAAAAAGGGCAATAAATTTCTACTCGTTCTAATCCCTTAATAATTAAAAAAAATACTATGCTGAATTTCATACCTCTGAATATAAACTAATAATTTTAAGAGTTTAAACTTATGGAAAACGGTTGATTTAAACGGAAAAAAATTTCAATTGCTAACTAATGAATAGGTAAATGTATAAAAAGACTAATTTCAACTTGAAACATTTTTCCATTTTTGCATCTTTCGTTTCAATTTGAGAGAGGGACTGACAGTTTTTGGAAGATATAAAATAGTGGTTCTAAAAACATGTACTTTAATCTTTTATTTCAAGCGAAGTATATTATCCGTGTTTGCCACTACTTATTAACAGTTAAAACATCTAAATTTGCTTGAAAGTGACCTCAAAAATATACATTATAATAGATAATGAATATAGTTACGGATTGTCTACTCCAAGATTGTTAAAAGAGAACATTCTTACTACTACGGTATTCTCAAAGTTAACTGTTCTGGTTTTGTGATTTAGACTTGTGCAGTTAGACAACCCTTTTACTCGGAACACAAATATTAGTATAAAAATCTCATATTAGTAAATAGTCGAAAATTTCTCTTGAGTAAAACATAGTTTTATTTATTTATTTAGTGAAATTTTATAAAATATATTCGTTTCCCCTTTTCTTAATGTTGCATTTGTGCAATCAGATATAGTATTGAAATGATGCCCAAAAGCGAGATTTATATATTTGTCGAAACAATAATGCAATATTGTAAATTTGGAGTAGAATAACATTGCAATATTACACTACTAAAATTTTAATTAACAGAAAATAGTGACGTTTTAACCCATTTATGCCTAGGCACAAAAAGTAGTCATATATAGCGACAGCCATACATAAGAATATACTATATTTTATTTTATAATCGTTGTTTAACAGGCTACCCAATATTGAGATTACGACTACTAAAGCTCAACTCCGTAGAATTTTGAACCCATTTCAGAAGACAAGGGAACTCTTGAATCAAGTATTGAGAGAAATTTGCTTTCGTGGAGGACATTTTGAGGGAACTAATCCGCATTTGAGTTGTATGGAGGGTAAAACCACCCACGGTTAGTCTGACGACAAGCGGACTCTAACCCATGATCATTCTACCACTGAGGATATTTTACATCAGCACTGTGGACTGTGCGAGTCGGGTGTGGAATTCGTATCGACCAGCCATAGCTGGGACTCAAACCCGGGTCACCTTATTGGGAGGCGAGTGCTCTATCCCCTAAACCACCACTGCTACACGAATTGTTTATTATAAACATTATTGTTACGCACTTCAATATCACGACAAATTAAAATTTAAAGGGCGTAAATATAAGGAAAAAAACCTTATGTGTCTTCTTTAAAAAAGTAATAGTGAACTATACTAGGACTTCCTACTGTCGTATAGTCCTTAAAAACAATATAATAGACGTGGATGATAAATAATACTTTCTATTTTCGAGAAAAATATGAATTGACACCAGTTACAAAGCTGAAGAATGTTTTATGCTTCCATCTTCACTATTTAATATTTATAAAACAATTTTGAGTCAATCTACAGTTTATTAGTTATCATATTCTGTCATGTAATAGAAAGATCAACTTAAGCGACATAAATTTAAAATTGATGTTTTTTTAAAAATTTATCTATTGTATTTTTGACTAATTAAGTAACAATATCTACTGCAAAAAAATAAATAAAAATAAATTTTGTTTTTTTTTTAGTTTTTTGAAATTCTTTTTTAAAGTTCATGGTAATAAAAGAAATTGTTATCAAGACACTTCTTGACATTTGTCCTGAAACCATTACGTTTTTTTTTCAATTGCACGTCAGTATTCTAATTTATTTTAAAAATTCCGATATTTCTTTCATAATTTTATCACTGTTGTTGCATATGAAGTTTTGTATTAACTTTGCCAGAATATTTTTAAACTAAAAATAAAATTTTAACCGAAAGGTAAAACTTTAATTTCCTTACTCAAATATTTTCTGTAAATCATTCTTTTTTTTTAAATTTTAGCATATTGCAACATTTGTTATAAAATAATATGGAGATAAAATTCTCATCTAACAATACCCAATACTTCTTTTTATTTCTTTTAAGTCAAAATGTATAGTCGCATAAAGTTGACAAATTTATCAAAACTTAACTCGACTTCTGACACATACAAAGCTGATATTTTACATTTTTGAAAGGAAAATCTATCATACGTTTTGCTAGAGACCGTAAAACTGAAATAGACCTACTTCAAGCATCATTATCCTACACACGTATGGAATTCGATTTACGGAGTATAATAGCTATATATTTTCCCTTTCAATTGCATCTCTAGGGATTATTTTCCCCATGTTAGTATTTGAAATAAGATATATCTTCTTCTAAGCAATCAACAATGCAATCACATTGCTTTGTCGTTTGATAAAAAGGGAATAAATTCATTCCATCAAAAAATTCTTCCATTCCTTACGCTCCAAAAAAAGTATAGATTTAAAAAATGTTTCTTTTTAAAGAAAATACCTATGTATATTGTAAGAAAGGATATTTTACGGCCTCTTAGGTGAGAATCGGCCATTTTGGTAAAATTCATATAGACTTCGCTACAGTTACATTCTCACTTGCAGGAAATTGGCTGAATATGCTAGAAATAGATCGTCTGCTACTCGTGCGTTTCTTTGGTAATACCGTATTCTTTCCTCTTTTTTTTATGTCATCGTTTGCTAAGATATTTCTTGTTGGAATATTTGAAAGGAAATGGAAAATAGCTGTATTCGTATGATAGCTCCAAATAAGATTTTCAAAAATTTTATTTCTTGCAGCATTTATGTTGCCATTCTTGTAAAAAAATCCTTTCATGTTTGATATCCGTTCTTATTTTATCGTTTTGAAAATGTAAAACATGGTAATGCAAAGAACGTGACAAGGGATAATTTCATTTTTCTGGGGGAAAAACAATACAAATATTCAATGTTTATTCTATTTCATGCAAAGAAATGGTATGTTTGGTTTTGTTTCACAATAAAAAACTTTATTTGTAATATATAACTTAAGCACCTTAACGAGATTTATGATATTTTTAAATTTAAACATGCACTACAGAGATATACATAATGAGTTTCCACTATAATGCTAGAGCATGTAAGAAAGTGAGGATTAAAAAAAAACAGTGTAAAAGGGGAACACTTTCGCCTAAATGGTTACAGCGCCACTCTGGTGTAGAAAGCTTAATTACTTAACTTTTAGTAAGACGATTTCTTTTATTATTTAAATTCAACTCATGAAGTTTGCAATCGTTTGACTTTATTTTACTTTTGTAAAATGCTCATATATTAATTCTTTTAGGATTTCGTGTGTTGATGAAGGCAGAAGTACATTTTGTAAATAAATCACTATTTAATTTTAAAAATTTAATCTTACGCCATATTTCTTATTCTTAAGTTTATTTCTATAATATGTTGAATAAAATACATATTTATGAAAGTGATATGCACCAATGACTCTTTTAAACCAATAAATGCGGAAAAACGTTGTTGCTTATAATTACGGCATAAATGCTTTTCGATAAATTTTTAATACATATTTTTCTTTCCTCTGTTCAAAGCAGAACTTATCATATGGGAGAACAAAATGAACAGGAATAAAGTAAATTAAATCCAAAACTTTTTTATGAATCTATGATAAAAGATTTAGAGTTGATTAGAAAATTTTGCTGAGCGAGGCACAACATTTTAAAAGACTAACAGAAATTGAGGCAAATCAGTCTTGTTCAATAAACTTTATAAACTTTCTGAACGAAAAAAACAACTCCAAAACTAAAAATCATAAAGAAGTATTAATAGTTCATGTTATGCATATTATCGTTCGATAATTAACAAAAATAAGACAAGGACATTGAATTATGAACTTCAGAGTGTAAACTTTTAAAATTATTATTCCGTTGCTTAAACTCGATCACTTCTATTGATTTTCTCTCATTAAAAATCAATTATTCAAGAATTGTTTTCCATCACAATAAATACTACTTGCAACTCGAGAAGCATACCGCTGAAATCACATGATTGGACCTAATCACGCGATTCTATTTAGCATGTTAATGTTACAGCTTTAAGTCATGGGATTATTATCATACTGAATCAATTTCGGGATCAGATTTGATTCTGTACGTGCAGGTAACGTCACGTGTATATATTGAGCTTGATTGGCTGACTCACGCGTCACGCAAATCACGCGTGTTGCAAGTGTCCAATTCAGTCATTCCATTGAAATCGTAGTTAAGAAACTCAAAATTACTTTCAAAAGTGAAGAAAATTTTGAATTTAAAGATAAAAATAATGAGTTAAACAGATGTAATAATCGAGTATTTGCATTAGAAGAATCATGGAAACCCACGCATGTAAACTATGACGCCAGCACCAGCTGAACGTTTATAAGCAAATTTAGTCTTAAAGTTGAGCTAAGTTTCTCCACATGAGTTAGAAAATTAATAAGAAGTTAGTATCGAATATCGAGTTGTTGAAGAAATATATGGTGAAAGAATTGAAATCTTTGTGGCAAAATTTTTGTGAAGGAATATGGATTACGTCTTTTAAGAGAATATATATTTGGCAGGCTTGGTTTACTCGAAAAAGAAAGGAAACAAATGCCACGTTTCAACAACCAATCAGAAAAGCGATACCCAACGTAATGCTTCATTTGTTACAGTAAGGAAGAAACCTTTAATGTAACGATTGGCCATAACAGCAAATTTCTCCTAAATTGCTAGCGACTTAGACTGTTATGTTGATACCTTTAGAAGTCTGAATCTGTACTACAGTTTACGGGAAAAAGTCCCTTATTGTGAGGGCGCTGTGAGCGCAATAACTAAAGCAGTGAGCCAGCAGTCAATGCACGGAATATTTGTTTTTGTACATATGTTATATTTGATTTCATCGATGATTGATTTTACTGAATATTCGAAAAGTCCACAGAATCTATCTTGATGCTGATTATTGAGCAACTGATTATTGAATTGGACACAGACCATATTTGGTGCAATCGGTCTTGAATTTGAAATGAAATTTCCAATTGATTTGATATCATCTAGGACTGAAATATCGAGGTAAGAATTTTATTCTATAAATTGGAACTGAATTACCTGGATAGAAGAATCTATTATCAATATGACTGAAGGGGAGATTTCCGCATCTGTTTCGCCATCTGCAATCGCCAAGGTGCCAAATAGATTTTAATTTTGCATTTAAAAGAAGAAAAAAAACACTTGTAAATGATTGCCCGGTGTCGGCTATGACTTATACCATTCAAGTTGGTCCCTTTTCATGTTGTTTTTTTTTAATAGTTTTTTTCGGCTCGCTGCCCGGAAGTTGCCAAGAATTAGCGATTATTCTGCCACGGATCACGATATGGAAATATCTCCATTGAAATTAGAAAAAAAAGCGTACCGTCGTACGAACAATTTAGTAAAATTGATAAACGAAATTGAAGAATCGATTAATAACGAAACTGAATTACCTGAACAATTTGAAGCTTTTTTGACATAATTATATAAAAAAGAAAGTAAATTAAATTTTTTAAATGGTGAAATTGTAGATCTTTTGACTGAAGATGCAATTTTTGAAGATATTGAAACTTCTGAAGAAATCCAAGAAAAATAAAGAAAGAAAAAGAAAATAAAGATAAAGATTTTTTTAAAAATGAAGATAATGAATAATATCCCAGATGATTCAGTTCTTAGAACCACTGAATTAGATGACTCTAAAAATTATGAATGCAGGAAATTTAATAAATAAATATGCGGGAAATTATGCAGGATGGTTAGATTTTTACAATTTATTTGAAAGTTTTATTCATACTAATGAAAAAAGAAGCAAAGTTGATAAATTTAATTATTTGAAATCGTATTTATGTGGAAATGCTCTTTGCATGCATTAACGGATTTGCAATTTCTTATGAGAATTACGATAATGAAACAAAAACATGTTAATCAACGCTCACTTGAGCGATTTATTGAATTTTGATACGTCTGTTAAAAATATTAATGATGTTACGAGTTAATGAAATTTATATGACCATGTGGAAACACACCGATAGGCAGTTAAGAAAGCTTGAGTATAAAGGATAATTCTTATTTGAACTTATTGATACCTATTTTAATGAAATTAATTCCTTCAGAATTTGTTTTAGAACTTAATCGTTTCCAAAAGTATGAAGAATTTGATTTAAATGTTTTATTAATATTTCTTAATTCAGAAATACGAATGATCATAAGCAATCGCCATCCTATTTCCCTTATCCACAAGAAAAAATCAAAACTTTTGTTTTGTTAATCATGTATTTATTCCAAATGGCAGAGGTGAATTGACATGTTAAAAAGCAAAAACACAGGAACAAAACAAGAAAGTAAAAAGTCATTTCCTCAGGAGCGCTCTTGCTTCCCAATATCGCTCGATAGACGACGACCCGCGGAGGGTCCTGCAGCACAGGATGTGACTGCCATCCAGAACAGCTTGGCTGTTACAAAGAGAACAATAGGGATCAGGTGCCAGCCCTAAACGAAACAGGTGTGCGGCTAGGCAATTATGTCCGGTATATAGTTAAAACTGAGCCACCGTTTCGCCGCTCGGCCAGTCTGGAATGGTGTTCTGTCGAAGATCTCTCCACACTTTTGTTCTTACCCTTTCTGATAATTGGTGATGGAAATCCCCATTGATTTTTGATCTAACAATTCCTTTTAAAGTTGAAAAGGAGACTGGGCTACTAAGAGCTTGGAGAATTCTTGTGCCTCTCTTTGCCAAAACATCAGCCCTCTCATTTCCTGCAATATCACAGTGCCCGGGAATCCATTGTAGGGCTACAGTTTTACCAAACTGGCGGAGTTTACGTATCGCATCCTGACATTTTAGAACATGGCAAGTGGAAGGGCAATGCATAGATAATTTTGTTAAACATAATACCACAGACATGCCCTTTAAGAAAATACTTTATTGATGATCTCGGCGCCAGGCAGTGAAAGTTGTTTATTCTGCAATAAATTGCATAATTTAGAATCGTATCATACTGTTTTTAAGTGCTAAGGAAAAGAGCAATATTTCTAAAAAGAAAGGATGCTGTTTTTTATGCCTTAAACCTAGACACCGTGTTGCAGAATGTCAGATTAAAAAAAAACTTTTTTTTTCAGAGATGCTAGTTGTGGTCTTCTGAATTAAATTTACAAACAAATCCTACACAAATTTTGATTCTGAAAGATATTTGGATGATTTTGTTTCAATTCAGAATTTTTAAATGCCATTTAAAACAGTTGTTTATGAAAAGTACGAACATTCGAAACGAATTACTAATAGTAGTCTTCTGAATCAAATTTACAAACAAATCCTACACAAATTTTGATTCTGAAAGATATTTGGATGATTTTGTTTCAATTCAGAATTTTTAAATGCCATTTAAAACAACTGTTTATGAAAATTACGAACGAACATTCAAAACGAACTACTAATAGTAGTCTTCTGAATCAAATTTACGAACAAATCTTACACAAATTTTGATTCTGAAAGATATTTGGATGATTTTGTTTCAATTCAGAATTTTTAAATGTCATTTAAAACAATTGTTTATGAAAAGTACGAACATTCGAAATGAATTACTAATAGTAGTCTTCTGAATCAAATTTACAAACAAATCCTATACAAATTTTGATTCTGAAAGATATTTGGATGATTTTGTTTCAATTCAGAATTTTTAAATGCCATTTAAAACAATTGTTTATGAAAAGTACGAACGAACATTCAAAACGAACTACTAATAGTAGTCTTCTGAATCAAATTTACGAACAAATCCTATACAAATTTTGATTCTGAAAGATATTTGGATGATTTTGTTTCAATTCAGAGTTTTTAAATGTGATTTAAAACAATTGTTCATGAAAAGTACAAACATTCAAAACGAATTACTAATAGTAGTCTTCTGAAACAAATTTACAAGTAAATCCTACACAAGTTTTGAAACTGGAAAATATTTGGATGTTTTAATTCAGATTTTTTAATGGCATTTAAAAAAATGTTATGAACAATAAATAATATCTAAAGGAGTTGCTAGTTATGATCTTTTGCATCAAATTTACAATCAAATCCTATTTAAATTTTGCTTCTGAAAGATATTTGAATGTTTTTATTTCTATTCAGGCTTTCCTTTAATGTTTATCATAAATACTCGTGACTCTTTTCTTTAAATTTCATCATTGCACATGAATATTTAATGACAATACATTTTCCAAACATTAACTAACATTCAAAAAGTAATAATTATAATGTCTTAAAAAATTAATCTATGTTCAAATATATTTATTACCATTATTCACCATATAGTTTATCGCTATTGTTGTGACATATGTCGAGTAAATATGTCTTCGGTTTATAATAAAATGTATTACTTTTAGGTAGAAACGTAAAAGATATATTGACAAATATAGAAACTGTCTTTAATAATTTAATATAAATGCGTGTGGTATTTTAAATATTCAATTTTATTTTATGAAATGTCATTTTTAATTTAAGAAAATAGTTTTCCGCTGAAACTTTCTCATTCGAAAATCTAACTGCAAGTTATTTGCATAATATTTACCATTTCTGAATATCTTTCGAATTCAAAATGATGTTCGAACCAAAACCATTTTGGAATAAAAGCTAAATTTTCGACGAATTCTCTTCACTAAATCCTCTAAAAGAGGTAAAAGTAATCATCTCGAAAGTGCTAGAAATATCATAGTGATCAAAATAAGAAAGATCGAATGGAAAGAAAACGTTGATCCCCTTTTCAAAAGAATTTACCTAAACTGACATTGTTATATCAGATGCAGCTAATGCCAAAGATTTATTTGATACTTTTCGGAAGAGTCGTTTTCAGTTTTGCTTTTGTATATTTTTTTTTCTTCCTCGTGAGTTCAGAAGAGGGATTAAATTTTCTCTGAGTAATAAGATGTATTCCAAAAAGCAGCTTTACATGTTCTACTGTAAAATAACATTTTGAAGTATTTTACAAAATACATTGAAATACTCAAGGGGATTATGAGATTATATTCGCGAAGATGAACAAATTATACTGCATAGAAATTTAGGTATTGAAACTTTGCCTCGCTTTTGTATCGAATCAGAATAAGCTTTGCCAAAAACATACAAAAATAACAAGAATGCGATGGTTTTTCTCTTAAAAATTTAATTTAATTTCGTTCAGTTTTGGATTTGAAAAGAAGATAAAAAAATATTTTGATTTGTATGCGTCTTTTTATAGAAATATAATAGCTGATGCACAAATTTTAATGTGTAACATTTCATGCGAGTGTGAATAAGTACAGCAAGTGTAAAAATGCTATTTTTTTAAATTTTTCATGAAATGGTTGAAAATGGAAATATTTCCCCGGAAATAAATTATGAGCACAGAAATTTACATTATATAGATATACATTCAGGGTCTCATTGGTACTAAATAAAGAAACAGCAAAAATACGAAACAACAAGAATACGAACAGTAGCAAGGTACGAAATAAAGAAACATATCGTGAGAGCAAGGCTGCTTGATATTTTTTAAGGACGTGAAATGAATAAGCTGACTTTTTGCAAACAGCTACCGTGATATTTTACAATGTGGCAGACTAATTCGAAAAGTCTCTGATATATTTTAATCGGCCGGACACTTTTAGACGTATTGCAGAGAACTTAACTTTAGGCTAATTAGAAAATATACCACTCACTGCTCAATTGTCCTGATTTATTTCAGGCTGATTAAATGTACTCATGATGATGAAAGCCTGTTGTGAATAATCTTTTAAAATTCTTATTTGCCATAAACCTAAAAAAAAACTAGTCAGAGCTATTTTTTGTAAATGTCCTGGGTTAAGGGATAAAGCGTTCGCCTTCTCAATGATGTGATCTGGGTTCAAATCCCAGTTGTGACGGGTTGATACGAATTCTGCTCCTGTTTCGTGCCGATCACACTGCTGACGTAAAATGTCCTCAGTTCTAGACGGATCATAGGTTGGAATCAGGCTCACCGTGGGAGATTTTCGTGGCTTTCCTTTCCCTGTAAATCAAATGCGGATTAGTTCCATCAAGAAGTTCTCAATCTTGATTTTTAAAGTTGCAAAAACCATGACAAATCAATAATCCAAACATGTATGGCGGTTATGGTTTTAAGAGTCGGAGAAATAGCTTTAGTTTTTTTTTTTTAAATTTTTTAAAAATAACTATTTTGTAACATCTTTTGCAATGGAAATCGCAATGAAGATACATGTTTTTCAATAAAATCCGAAAGTTTAACTTATTTAAAATATTATCACTATTTTATAAAATTATCCACAATATGAGATTCATCATAGAACTATTTAACCTTTTACTTTAAAAATATGGAGCTAAAAAGTAGTTTTATTAAACAAAAGGTTTTAATTAAAGATTCATGCTTCGTCTTGACCAACATAGTTTGTTCTGGCAAACGTATAAAGATGAATTTTGGTTGACTTTATATAAACCATGGGGGAAAAAATCTGCAAAAAAGAAAAAAAAAGTTTAATTTTTGACTCCAAGGTGATAGATAGAAGCACATATAAAAAGGCAAAAAACACTAATTCGATGCACAAAATTCTATTTTATTCATAGTATATATGCTCAATTCGCAATCCATTTTTGCCAAGTACATGTTCAACACACGTTCTGGCGTATTCATTTGTTTAACAGGAGGCGAAAGGAAGAATGCATAGTATCTGTTTCTATACCAGAAACATTCAATTTTTTTAATAAATTAATTTTTTTAAATTAATAAATTCTCTTTTCTAAAGAACTTTAAATGACATCAGCCATTTTCGTATGCCTATCAAAATTTGATATTTCCGCAATGCAATTTCCCGATAACTGTTTTTTAATAGATAAAACAATCTCTCTAACAACGCTAGTTTTTTTCTTAGCATGATAAAGAACAATTCAATGGCATGCATAGCAATTGCTTCTATGCATAACGTTCTTTTTCGGACATGAAAATTGCCATCTGTTGGTCGAAATACTGATTCTGTAGTTACTAGTACGCAGAAAGATTGGGTACTAATAACGAAAAATTAGATACCCCGTACTTCGGGTTTTGCCACGAATCTCTTTTCATGGGCAGACTCTATTTAAACTTTGAAGAATACACATACTTAAATTCATCCTTAAGTTCTTAAAATTAGTTTAAACGCGTTAAAACGGCTATTTCAATTTATGTGTTAACTTTAAAAACTAGAAATCGGGTTAACTACTTAACTCACTCCTGTCATTTTTCTTTTAAATCCTTATGGACTAAAAGAATTTAAAACTAAAAAGAAATTTAACAAACATTGCTCTTATGCCGAAGCCCGGAAATTAAACCTATTTTGAAAAAAAAAAGTAAGAAGTTAAAAGTTCTTTAAGAAAAGTAATTTAGAAAATAGCTCTAACAGCATTCGACATATTAAATAAAAAGCTTCGTTTCTAAACCACAAAATTCTAACTTCATGTCCCAGTGCCATCAAAAAAGGTTTTCTCTCGTAAGAAATTCCTTTAGATGGTTTGGCAACGAAACTAGATTATGAATCAACCAATCAGAAGTCGAATTTAGTTCCCCAGATGGGAAAGATGAAATTATCTACTGATCAAACAAGGCACAGGCATTTGTTTATCTTATTTTTTTGTAAAGACGTCAGGGAAAATTGTTTTTCTGCTGAGCAGCCTATTTATCTAATATTCTCAATTGTTTTTTCATTTCTTTACTCTAGAAATTTACTCTCTTAATCTATGGATTTTTTTTCATTTTTTTTTATTACAATCTAGTGTTCAGAACCCATTGCTTTCATTGATATTTCTAATTTGGTTCTTATTTCTCTAAAGGGCTTAAGTAGCTATGTCGATGGCAATTATATTTGCTTTCGATCTTAAAAATGTTCTTTTTTTACGAAGTTAAAGTACTTGAAGTTTAGTTTAGCGTTGTGAATTTTTGAAGTTATTTAGTTTATGAATTATTTGAATTTCAAAAAGGAAATTTTTGCAAACTTTTAAAATTCTTGAAATTTGTTTTTTTTTTTTAAACTGGACATTTATAAATAGATTTATCAGAAAATTTGATAAGTCGATTTGATCAGAATAATCGATTTATTAGAAGAAAAAAAACAATGTCAGAAGGATTATGTCAATTACGATTCCGGACCCATTAATGAAACGTGGTTGCAAAACTCAGATATAAAACTCAGTTTGACTCTTGTCAGAACGAAGTGAAATAGTTTTAAACTGTTCTGGATCATTTTGCGACATTTTCTTTCAATCGATGTTGAGTTGTTTGCATGCAATATAGAAAAAACATGTTTTTCCACTCTATCAACGTGGAAACAGCATTACTATAAAATGTTAAAAACAATTGGGTACTTACACTTCAAGAAGAAGATCTGATACTCTCGCATGTGACCTATTATGTCAGCTCCAGCTAATCGTTTATTAGCAAAATGATTTGTTAAAGTTGAGCGAAGCTTCTTCACATAAGTTAGAATGTTAATTAATGAGGAATTAATTAAATACTGTGCCGTATTGCACATCGAATTTGTTAAAATATAATTCCTGCTTGTCTATGTCTCTTACCTAACTTGAATTCGTTACTTGTTGATATATTTAATTGTAACCATGATGTAATTTTGTTTCGTGTACCTGGCAACTTAAATGCATAATTAGTTTGTTTATGTTCTGCCTGGTTTTCTGTTAAGTAAGAATTACATAATGAAAGAATTACAATCGTATTGAATGAATCTTAATGAAAGAATATAGAATGTGTCCCTTAAAATTAAACTTGAATCACTTGGCTTGCTCGAAATGAAGTGAAAGAACAGCTTCTAACGTAAACAAATGCCACGTTTCAATAACCAATCAGGATCGAGATACCAGCACTACGTCACTTGCAGGTACAGTAGACGAAATTTTGAGAAAAATGAGATACATAATTAAAGCTATTTTAAATACTTAAGTAAAAACGTGTATTAGAATCAAATACGGAAGCTAACATAAGTTATCAAACATTAAAGAAGTACTATATTTAACCATCACAGGTAGTTTTAAGCATTAATATGATTATTCGTATTTGTCTAAACAGCATTGTTACTTTAATTTTATTTATTATAACTTTAATTAAATTTATTTTACTCCAATACTAAAACCTTTTGTTACTAAATATTATTATATTTTAACATCTTTTTAAACAAAACTTTATTCTTTCATAATGTCTTATGGAAAACATCATAAAATTTGTAAAAATAATCCAAATTTTTAATGGTGAGAGCATGCGCATTAACAGCGGCTAGATTCATAAAGAATGCATAAATTCAATATTTGTATATTCACATTTAAAGCTTAGATTAGTTAAATCTCAAATCGTGGATCTAAAGATGTAACAGCCAAGAAGAAATAGTCTAGGCTTAAAAAAGTTAAACATAAAACTGCTTTCTAATCAAAAAACTGCTCTAATTACCAATTACACGTGTAGTTAGAATGTAAAGACTGATTTTAACTTCGTAACGTCAATACTCATTTACTTGGTTATGCTATATCTTTTAGTTCTTTAGCAGTACTGAAACTTTTGCTTTATGCGAGGATTTTTCTGCTTCTAGATATATTTATTTAACTAAAAGGAATTTATAGCAGTCAAAACTCGTTTTGTTTTCACGTAAAACATACTTACAAATAACATTCACACTTACAAATAAATACATTGGTTCACGGTAGAACGTTTTAGTTGTTTACACAACGAAAACAAAGTTGCTAATTTTTTTTATTATTATCCATTTAAAATGCATTGAGCTAATTAGCATATTCTTGCATATTAGCATATTTTTAAAATATTAGCATATGTTGTACTGAATATTTTTATAGCAAATCCCCCACAATGCCCATTTTCGTCAAATTGAAATATTTCTCAAAAAGCACAAGCTTTGAAAATATGAATACGTAAGAGGAAAAATTTACACTCACTCTGACTTGATGAGTTTTATCTTTACATATTGCCTGTGCCAATTTTGACTGTGTATTTAGAAATAGTTTAATGTAATAGAAACGAGTTTTCTACGTTGAGCGTTCGGTTAAGCATTTTACATTAACGTTTAACCGATGAGAAGATTCCATTTATTTCAAAAGACTCTCTCAAACGATCTAATTGAACTCTTTGTAGGATGTTTGTAGGATGGGATGTTAAAATCGCTCCCTTTCAAGCACTGTCCAAATTTCAGGATTAAACGGTTCTGGAGTTAGAAGAGTGACAAAAACAAACACGCACCAACTCTTCATTTTTTTTGACAGAGCTACCAACTACTACGCTTTTTGCAAAGTATTTGATAGAGTGGTCGACAACCCCTTGTCTGTGGAGTAATTTTTGAACCAGCCTAGTCAATTTTTGGGTGCACGACTACTAATGTTCAACTCCGTTGCCTTGTAATCTTGAACCCAATCCAGAAGACAAGGAAACTCCTGGATCAAGTATTGGGAGAAATTCGCCTTCGTGGAGCACTTTTTTGATGGAACTAACCCGCATTTGCTTAAACATGGAGAGGAAGACCACGAGAACATTCCACGGTTAGCATGACGGCAAGGGGACTCTAAACCACAATCCGTCTACCACTGAGGATATTGCACGTCAGCACTGTATCGACTGAGATTCGAACCGGTTCGCTTCATTGAAAAGCGAACGCTCTATCCCCTGAGCCATCGCTGTGGAATATATTTGAGAAAAACGTACCAAAAAGGGAGAAAAAAAATTTCTCTTTAATTTTGTTCTGTAATATAAATAAAATGTTAGAAGTAGAAATTTTACTCGATTTATAGCAGAATAAAACAAGTGACACAATTTTCGAAATAAATGGAATAAAATAAAACAGCAATATTCTTATCAACTGTCATGAATTCCGTGTCCATCTGATTTTTTTTCTGAACTGCAAAATTACAAAAATCCGACAAACGGCGCGAAACTGCCGAACCTTTTTCTCGGGAAATTGTAAAAATAAGTATCGACATCTATTGGGAAAATGATGAATAACATATTAGGCTTCGGACAAACTGAGTTCTGGCTTCACGGAATTGAAAGATCGCCTTTTTTCCTGCCCGAACAAAGATCAGGCATTCTGATATTGACGCGTTTGCTATGGCGAACTGAGTTCGGACGTACCACGCAAAAGGGCTAAAAACTTAAGATTTCTAAATTTTTTAATTTTGCTAAAATTTTAGAAGGAGCCGTGCTGGGGTCAGGGGATAGTGCGTTCGCCATTCAATTAGGTGAATCCGGTTCGAATCCCAGTGATGGCTTATAGATACAAATTCCGCACTCGGCTCGCACCGACCACAGTGCTGACGTAAAACCTCCTTAGTGGTAAACGGATCATAGGTTAGAGTCCCCTTGGCATCCATGGGAGGTTTTCGTGGTTTTCCTTTCCATGTAACGTAAATGCCGGTTAGTTCAATCAAAAAGTCCTCTATGAAGACAAATTTCGCCCAATACTTGATACAGGGGTTCTCTTGTCTTCTGGATAGGGTTCAAACTTTCAAGGCTACGGAGTTGAACATTAGTAGTCGTAAACTCAAATAAAGGGTCGGCTGTTCAACGACGGTTTTAAAAAATATAAAATCCCTGTATATATCTTTAAATTACCCGTGCTTAGCGGTAGTCAATATTATTTACATTCTAATTTATTAAAATATAAATACATTAACCTTTTCGACATTAGGACGTGGTAGTTGGAGGCTCCGATTTTCAGTTTTGCTAAATCTTATTAGATTTTCTGGATTGGGTTCAAAATTATAAGGCTATGGAGTAGTAACTCAATTGATATTGAAAAATCCCTGAAAATGCTACATATTAAAATTGCATTAAAACTAAACTTTCTTTTGAATTTTTTTTGACAGTTATAACTGATATTAAGGAATGCTTTTTACGCAAGAAAAGTGAAAAGTGCTGAACAGTTTACAATTTAGAAAAGCAAGAGCTTCAAATGAAATTTTTAACATCCAGTTTTTATATATTCCGTCTTACTTTTAGCCCTGATTTGCAGGTTGGCCACAACCTAGAAAAAATTTAAAAAGTGGTCATTAATATTTCATGAGGCTGTTGGAAATTTTGTAAACTTAAAATTTAGTTTAAAAAAACTCAGTTGTTCAGTTTAAAACACAAATATTTTATTTGAGACGTGGTGGCTCATTCGCCTTCCAATGAGGCGAATCGGGTTCGAATCCCAGCAATAGCTTGTTGATAAGAATTCCGACACCCGCTCGGATAGACCACAACGCTGACGTAAAATATCCTCAGTGGTAAACGGATCATGGGTTAGAGTTCCCCTGCCATCAGGCTAACCGTGGGAAGTTTTCGAGGTTTTCCACTCTGTGTAACGCAAATATGGGTTAGTTCCATCAAAAAGTCCTCCACGAAGACAAATTTCTCTAAATATTTGATCTAGGATTTCCTTTGTCTTCTGGGTTGATATCAAAAATTCAAGTTGAATATAAATAGACGCAAGCCCGAAATTCTGTCGGCTGTTCAACCACGGTTATAAAACATTTTAAAAGCCCCACTATGAGAGAGCTGGGAAAAAATGAACTTTGATATGAACTTTTTAATTACACACGTGCAGTAGTGTAGAAAATAATATGGAATCGTGCATTTAAAAATAAACCTGGCTACTTCTAAAAGAAAAATTCCTAGAAAGCGTAGATAGTTGGCAGACCCTGTATTATTAAAGATGTATTTTTGAAATCGAATACTTATCCTCATTTCTCAATTTTTTATCCAATATTTCATTTTTTGTTAAAAGATAGTTTAATAAATTTCACAAGTTTATTAAAAAAAGATATTATCGTGCCTTTAATTCATGTTTTTCTTTGAAAATAAATAATAATTTTTTTTTACAGCCAAAATATTTATCTTTTACAAATTTAAACGAGAGTCCACTGTTTTTTAGGAGTGTTTTTTTGTATAAAATTGTTTATTTTATTATCAACTTTTCAAAAGAATTTGAACATTTTTAGACGCAAAGATACATATTTACCTTTAAAATATGCTGTTTTTTAAGTTCTTTATGAACGATTTAGATCACAAATACTTCACCCACGTGGAAGCTCGTACTTTAAAAAGAATTATCTCATAATAAAATAAAACTTTTTTCATAAAAAAAACATCAGTGACAAGTTTCATTTTTACTGTATTTTTTTGGAGATTTGTCACCATTTTCAATTTACCCTTTGACTCAGAAAAAGACACCGGCGTTTCATGTTGTATTTCATAACCATAAATTATTAAAATGCTAAATATAATATTTTTCATTTATTTCGACCTAAATAATTGCAAAATAATGAAAAATAATTTAATAAAAAATTCTGCGTCAAAGGGCTGATACATTAAAGTCAACTATGTAAAATTGCAAATATTTTACGAGTAATACATAACTAATACATTAATTTTTATTTTCGGCTTAGTTGGATTAAAAGGATATTTAAAGGTTATAACAACGTTCTAACTTCTTAGAATGATAAAAATTTCTACAAAACGTTCAGTCAAACGTGAAATCTGCTACGATGTTTATCTCTCGTACCATAAAAAGGAAGAAAGGCCCCAAAAAGCACTAATGCATTACATTTTAGAAATAGACATTTATAAATATCAGACGAAGATTTTAGAGTAAATGTGATGGATGACAATGGGCCTTTGCTGTTTGCCAAGAAAGATGAATAGATATACATTTCTCAAAGCTATAAATATAACTTTTCAGCCATCTTCAAATAGAATATTTCTGAAATATTATATTAAAGTTGAAAATGGATAATCATTTACGCTATTGCAAATGCTTTCACGAAATTAAAATAAATTTTTTTATATAGAATAGTTTGAAACTTTTGATTTTTAAGAAAATAAATATAAAATTAAATATATTGTAACAAATGATATTATATACTTTGATATTTGCATTCAACGCTAGAAAGACTGAAATTTAGTATATACCTATATTGCCCAAAAGCAGTCAAAATGATAAGATTGTGAAGAATAACTAATGTGTAAAGAAATTTGCTTCAAATTAATTTTTAATATTATTTACAGTTATATAACAAATTATTAGTAAATATTAACAATAAAAAAATTTATATGTTGTACAAAAAGTCACAAAATTCTGAGAAATTGTGTCATTATATACATCATATTTTTTCTGATTGAAATTAAAAAGCAGTCAAAATGACTTCCTCGGGCAATCGAGTGTTAAAGATATTGCTTTGAAAATATAGTACATTGTATAGTATAATATACTCAATATAGTAAACTATACACAATACAGTTTTGAAAATAAAGGCGAAAAAAATTCGGGTAAAACTTTTATCATAGCTGTATGGCAATGACTTTCCTCGTAAAAAAAAACATAATTGTGTTTAATAAAACCAAAATATACGGTATTTCAACCATTTATTTGATAATTTTTCCGTTCATTTAGCAACAGTCTTCCCAAAATTCTGGTACTATTCAAAATTATAATTCGTAATGCTAAACGTCAAGTAAATAACACATAGCTAAAAATAAATTTTACCGAATAAATGGTTTTTGTGCTATGTTCTAAGGTAACGTGATAAAATTATCAAACTTTACCACATTTATCAAATCGTATTACATTTTATATAGCCATATATTTTATTGTCCCTTTTACCAAGATCGATACCAAAGTGCTTCGTTAAAAATTACTGAGCTCTTTGTTGTTCCCATAAAGCCAGAAATATGGAAAATTTTATCACACTCTTGTAGTTTTGACTATACTTTTTTCTCAGTGTACAAATTGAAATATATAAAAGTGCTTTATTATGAATTTAAAATTCTTGCAACCTTTATAGAAATTACTACATTTTTTCCTATAACCTGTAATATCTCTCCAGTTTTTCATATTGTGTAGCAGGGCATGAAATTTCTGTTGAAAAGTTACTAAGCAGACAAAAAATTTTGCTCTCCCTTTTTGGCTAAAAATATTAAAAATTTTAGAAATATAGACAGATTTTTATTGAAGAATCATTTAGCGACCAAAACTACAAGTAAATGTTCAAACTGGAAGTAGAAACATATTTAGTTGAAACATATTGAAACAAATAATAATAATAAATTAATATGAGGTTGATATAAGATTTCAATAGTTTCAATGACGTCCACCAATCATTAAATGTTATTAAAATAAGAAACATAAAATACCCTAAATGCTCCCATCATACTTTTAACGCTTTATATTTGTATCATTACAATTCACAAATTATATATAATGATGTGCAAATAAATGTTCTATCATTATAAGAATTTCATTTATCAATTTCAACTACATATTCCAACTCTGTTAGGTGTCTTTTTATAGAAATTCAGAGTAAATCTTTAAATTTCTTTGTTAATCCCCTTCCTTCTCGCTCCCGTGTAAATGACAGGGTGAGGTTTCGCCCTCTATTTCTTGCTCCCGTGATATTTCCGGGCTGGAGTGTTCAGCAGTAACGAGCCAATAAGAATAAAACTAATTCATTTCTTTTGCCCGGAAAAAAATTTTATTTCTCATTTTACACAACAGATGAATGTACCAGGATATTTTTAAGGTAATTGTAAATAGTTAGTTTATTTTAAACTAGATGTCAACACTAATCAAATAGCACTAATAAAAAATAGGCACTTTTATGACCGTTTTCTTGAAAATTAACCGATCGTTAAGGGGTTAAAAATTTCTGCACTTAGTCTTTAGACTATCTGGTCAGCTGAGGCATCTGTCTCAGAAAGAAACAGATGTAGAATGGCTCAAATCAGGTTCAAATTTAGAAACCTCGTTAACCCTATTCTGTTAAACCTTTCCAACATCTAAGTCAATGATCAGAGTACAATAAATATTCATTGGATAAATTTGGGTTTAAATGTGTTCAGAGTTGACTAGTTTGATTTAAAACGCAGCTTCTTACATTACTAAACTTCCCCAAATGTTCGACCCTCCCCAAATGTTTGGTCGCCAATGGCAAGCTGACTAGTGGAAATGGTGGTATAATATCCTATATTATTTCTTGTATTCTATAATATCCTACATTTTTGGACCGGTATAGTCTGCTTAGTAGGACACTGGGCCCATGTCCAAGAGGTCGTGGGTTCGATCCCCGCCGGTCGGATACTCCTTGTATATTAAATGGTAACTGATGCACGTTATATCTGTCAAGTCACGAAGTCCTCTATGTTACCATAACAAATCATACATCTGGAGATATTGATCCAGGAGTTTCCTTGTCTTCTGGATTGGTTCAAAATTACAAGGCTACGGAGTTGAACATTAGTAGTCGTAAACCCAAAATTGGGTCGGCTATTCAACGGCGGTTATTAAAAAAATATCCTACATTGTATATACCTTATAATAACCTATTTTCTTTCTTATATCTTATAATAGCCTATATGGTTTCTTTTACCTTACAATAATCCATATGATTTTAATACCGCGCATACCGTATCTATGCCCTAAGCGTAATACAATATACTAAAGCGTTATGTTATACCGTATTATCCCGTTATTATACCATTTACAGATATTATACAGTTTTTTAAACCGTATAATATTTTATCTTGTTTCTTAGAACCTATAATATGGAACCTATTGTTTCCTAAACCCTATAATATCCTGTAATCCATCTTATACGCTAAACAATCCTCTATTGTTTTTCATACCTATAGTGTTTCTTAAATATTTCCTATGAATGGAATTTAAATGTGAGAATTATTACTACTATTTATTATTACAAATATTTCATACTAATTATTAATAAAAATGAGTTATTGAAATTCCCAATATGAAATAATGAACAAATAATTTATACTAGGAGGCTCCGCCCCCTGCTCGCTAACGCTCGCCAACCCCCGAGAATTGCTACGCAATCCTATGTGGTTCACGCCGTGAACCATGGCTCGCTGCGCTCGCTCGCCAATGAACACAATGTTCTAGCACAAAGACATAATATATTATCATCAAAGACATAGTATTTTATCATCAAAGACATAGTATTGTACTTATGTAGAAGAATTCTATCAATGTTCTTATTGGCTTTTAAAAAAGTATATTAGCTATTTAGATTGTACATGGTGAAAAAATCAAAACATTAGCTAAATGAGAAACATATTAGCAAAATAAATTATCAAATATTGCAGTTACTCACCTAAATTCAACTAAATGTGTATAATAAATTAGTTAATGCTAGAAATTCTGAAAGTTTTAGAAAAAAATTTTATTATTTAAAAATATAAACTTTAAACCCTAACTTTTCCTTGTGAGATAATAACCCTCAAAAAGTCTTTCATTTTCAAGAACACAAAAATTTGTTTTATCGCCAAATGAAATATTTTTTGGTGATCAGCATTATTGAAATCAATTTCTATATTAATTAACATTTGTGATAAAGTACATAACATTTTAGAACAAAATAAGGATGTTTTACATACAATAAATTAAAATGCATGGCTGTTAGCATTACCCGAGAAATACCACGTGGAGGTCGCCATGCTGCATTTCTAATCGGGGAGTTTTGATTTTGGCAGTTCCCCTTGCCTACTGCCAATAGAAGTTTCAATTAAATTTTTTCCAAAAAACATTTTTTTCTGCAAAGCTCTAAGAAATTAACACTAAGCATTTAGAATTTCTTTGAAAACACAATTATAGATTTGGCATCTTGGAGCAATTACTGAAAGGCTGTCAAATGACTTAACTCTTGACAGGCCAACATAAAGTTGTCCATGACTAAAAACTTGTTTAGTCAATACTAAACTGATTTTCTCAAAAGTCTGACCTTGTGACTTATTTATAGTCATGGAGAAGGCCAGCCTAATTAATTCCTAATTGAGTTTAAATTAAATATTATCATGTTTTTAGGGCATGAATCTGAATTGAACAACCTGATATTGCTCACTCTGGTTATTGTTTCCGTTTTTAAAAGCGCTATATGTGGGGCCACCTCATCTAGATTTGCCATGTGACATTTTTAGCAGCAATCATTGGTCGATTTTCTAACGTTGCCATTCGGGGAGTTGTAATGAGGCTTTTTTTTGGTGCCATGTAAGAGATATATATAGATTTTAAGCAATAATGAAAGAAAACTTTTAAGTAACACGAGTTAAGTATTAATATCTTTTTAAAGTTTTGAAAATATAGTGCAAAAAGTTTCGAACGAAATTAAAATTTAGAATAAGTTAATAAAAATTTATTCAAAAAAAATTGAAATTTAAAAATTCTCTACCTTGAAAGAAGGTGTGTTTTTATACAGAAATAAACACTGATCTATAAGAAAAGGAGATAATAATATGTTGACTCAAAACCACAATTTGTAAGAAAAGCAAAAATGATAAATTAAAACAACTTCTATTTTTTGACAAATTATTCAATTATTATTAATTTTATTTCCAACTCCAACAAGAAACATTTTACATTTTGTCAGATGTCTATCATATCTCCCTTATTATTTTGTTGAATGCTGATTAAAAGTCATGCATTTCGATATAGAAATAGCAACTGAACTAAAAATTTATTTAAATTAACTTACAAGAAAAGAAAACAAGTATGAAGTAAAAATTCCGTTCTTATATACGTTTCGTTATAGAAATAGCAACTTAAGTAAAAAAAAAATGTTTAAATTGACTTACAAGAAAAGTAATCAAGTAACAATTGAGTTTTTATTTACGAAATAGCTTTGAGATAGAAAATTAAAAGATGAAAAGAAATATTATATCTCCTTGGTTATAAAAATATAAAGTTTCAAAAGTAAAAATTTTGATTATAAGAATTTTAAAAAAAATCACCAATTCATTTTTTTCCATAAGAACGATGAAATTGCATTAGACGGAATCTAATAATACTTGAAAATGCAAATCGGACGCAGACGAATAAATTATTAAGAACTTAGTTTTATTTTAAACAAAATATTAATTTTAATAAATTACAAACTGGAAAATATATTAAAAACGTAATTTAATTATTACACAGTCTATTTCAAATAAGAAATTGTTTTCAAATCAAAACTTAAAAGTAACCGAGAAATTGCACCAAAAATCGTTTTTATTATTTTAAAGTAAAATAAGATTAAAGAAGAACTAACAACTCTGTGGTCATCTGAGCAGTATTTACTGAGGATTTAGAAGTATTATATTATTAGAGGATTAGAAACAAATCCAAGTTTTTCAAATTCTATAATTTTATTTTATTTTATAACCGGTGTTATCATAAGTCTACTTAACTCTAAGTTTACAACTATCAATGATTAACTCCGTAGCCTTGTAATTTTGCAACCGAGTCAGAAAACAAGGGAACTCCTTGAGGGCATTCGACAAGCTTTCTCGGGGAACTTTTCGATGGGACTAAACCATACTTGCGTTACATGGAGAGGAAAACAACGAACACCTCCCACGGTTAGCCCAACGGCAAAGGGATTCTCTCCGATCATCTGTCGACCACTGAGGATATTATTCGTCACCATTGTCGTTGGTGCGAGCCGGGAGAATAATTCTTATCAACCAGCCACCACTGGTATTCGAACCTGGTTCACCACATCGGGAAGCAGACGCTCTACCCCCTGAGCCATTTCAGCTCCTAATCCTCCAATTAGAAAGGTAATTGAAAGGCACCTCCAATTCCAGGAGGTGCTTTTCAACATTCACGCTGTTCTCTCCAGAAGCCGAAGAAGTTTTGACATTTTCAGTCTAGCTTCCCTCTGTAATGATTAGTTATATGTTGTTTCCTCTTTGCAGGAATAATAATTTGCACATTTTGAGGCCTTTTTGTCACTTTTTGTCTTCATTTTCAACAACTATTTTAAACTGTATGTAACGAATCACCACGTATATTATTGAAGCCTCCTAATAGGAAAAACGCATTTAACTTAAAGCAGCCATTTACCACAACAGTAATCTCAGTTTTCCAGTGAGCAGATATTATTGACATGTTTAGAGTAAATATTTCAGTTTAAGACAATGCATAGCTTCGGAACTCTTTGTAAATAAACGAAAAGAAATTCCCCTCCATTTTTCTTGAATTAAAATCTATTTACCTATTAAATTCTTTGTATAGAGTTTGGGACACTTTCCCTGATGGACGAAGAATAACGAAGCACGAAAGACAATGGAGTTACAACCATAGAGTCATCCAGTCGCAAATGTTTGTAAGTCGTATTCTTTATTTATATATTAAATTTCGAGTTAACGACTACCAATGTTCAACTCCGTTTTCTTGTAATTTTGAACCCAATTCAGAAGACAATGGAACTCCTGAATCAAGTATTGAGAGAAATTTGCCATCGTGGAGGCCATCTTTTTGCATGCACTTCTGAAGCTTGGACAATGACAAAACTGGTGGAAAATTGTATCGCAACATTTGAGAGCAAGATTTTGTGGAGTATACTTGGTGGTGTAAATGAAAACAATAACTGGAGAAGGAGATTTNTTTTGCGGAGTATACTTCGTGGTGTCAATGAAAACAATAACTGGAGAAGGAGATTTAACTTTGAACTGTACAAGGTTTATAAACAACCTGATATAATTAAATACATAAAAATAAATAGAATGAATGGGATCCCCCACGTGATTCGAATAAGTGATGACAACACAATAAAAAAAAAGATACTGCTTTTTAGACCCACTGGAAAAAGAAAGGGGGGAAGGTCGTGGTTGAGATGGACTGACTCAGTGGAGTCTGATTTTCTCTCAATTAATGAAAAGAATTGGAGATCAAAGATAAATCGGAAATCGTCAAGGAGAAATCTTCAGAGGAAGGCATTGACTCACATTGGGCTGCCTGGCCAACGATGATGATGATGAGGAGGAGGACTTTTTGAAGAACTAATCCGCATTTGCGTTCCATGGAGAGAAAAACCAAGAAAACCACTCACGGTTAGCTTAACAGCATTGGGACTTATACCTGTGATCATTACTTACCTATGAAAGAGTATAATTTCTTCTAACGACTGAGTTTTCGAAAAACAGCCTTAAGTGGAAATAAGTTAACTGGTAGTGCAAAATCTCTCTAGTAATTTATGTAACTTAAAACACAAATTACGTTCCATATGCACTATGACTTATGCTCTGTTCTATATATTTTGAAAGAAAAAATTATCTTCTTTTACATCCTTTATTCTGACTTAAATTCTTTATTTGTCACAATTGGGTATACTATAGCCTACGTCACAGATCGTGTTATTCCTACTAAATTTAACTAGTAAACAGCATTTTCTGCGAACCTGATTTCTAGCAACAAGTAAAAGCCTCAAACGAAGTGTCTTGTTATAAGTCGCTACTCGCCAGGTTGGAATTGTATTAGTCTAGTTCCTTTGGAAATAATTTATATTGTTGTTTTACCGAAGTTTATGAATTTAGTAAGCATATTTAAAACTCAGTTTATTAATTAAACTAAAAGGTAAATGTTATTCCTAGTAAGTGGAAGTAGTTGTGCTTTTTTCATATTATACCCAATTCTTGATATTGGGCGAAATGTATTTAGTTGATGTTTATTTTTTAAAAAAATGATGTAAGATAAAATGTATGTAAAAATAATCAGGTTACTATGAGCAAAATGACACTTCATCTGGTTATAATTTATATAAAGATGCCCAAGCTAGAGGCTGAACTACATCTTTGAGAGGAATAAATCAATCGTCACAATTTTATAGTTGCAACTATCTGTTTGCACTTTTCCTATGGGACGATACATATTTCCATCCAAATAGGAACGCGTTCCTATTGGTTACCATCTGACTGATTGATCATAGATGAATTGCAAATGAACAGGTAAGTAAAGTGATATCAGCTTAGACATATTTATTGTTCAGTGAAGTTCAAATCAAATTTTTATTTATCCGAAACAATTATAATGTAGAATACAATTAAAGCAAAGTATATTGTATCAACTATAATTTTGAGATTTTAGATTGTTATTTTTGGAACTGATTTTATTATTTTTGTAATATGTTACAAAGAATATAATGCTATGAAAGTTCAACACCAACTTTTATCTGTAACATTTACTGAAAAAAGGCTTCTGTGGCTGTCATTTTCTAAATATGCGCCCCTTTTTCGATTCCAAAGAGAACCTAAATATTTGTGTGTATTGATACAACCTATCAATGTTTGCCAAATTTATTTTCAATTATTCTGAATAATTCATTGCGAATCTATTCAGAATTCTGTAGTTACCATTGATACTTTATTTTCGCAAATTTGTCAGATAATTTACATCCAATTTCTTTTGAGTGGGTTCAATGGCAATTTAAATGATTCATGGTCTTTATTTTTCAACTTCTTACTATTTCGTACATTCTTATAGAGAAAAAGCCAATGTTCCACAAAATTAATTAAAACCTTAATGCAAAAAAAGAACTTAAACTTGATCACCTTATTTTACTCTAGATTTAGACTATCTAAGGTACAATGCATTCATCTAATTTAATCACCACACTAGTGGTAAAGTAGCTTTATTTTTTTTTAATACTCTAAACGAAATGATTAAATCTAATCTATTGTGATTCACTCAACAAAACAATGAGTTAACCTAGACCGAAGTGTCTAATGAATCGCGAAAAAGCAACCTATCGCCAACATCATGCTCGAATTAGTCGAATCTCGCCAATTTAGTAATCGATTTTCACGTCGCCAACTTTCTGTTATAGTAAACAGAGTATCATAGCTTACGGCTAACAATTTACGCAATTTAGTTCGCTTTACAAAGTCTGTAACATTAGCGTTTTATTCCATGAGAAAAATCACACAATTGTAATTCGAAGTTTGATAAAATTGCTTAAATAACTCCCGGAATTACCGGAATTTGATGTCAAAAATGTATTTGTAGGAAAACTACATCTTATTTGAAATTTGTATTTTAAATTTATATCAGAATTGATCTTAACAATTTAATGCATTATCATTTTTAGAAGTTTAAAAAAAATGATTTGGAGCAATAGATAATGCATCATTTCGAGATCAATGAACGATATAGATAATGTATCATTTCCTCGGGATAAAAAGACGAAAGTTATTATATTTTTATAAAACTACACGCATTAAATAAGTTTAAATTTTTTAAAGTCTTGGGGTTAAAATAATTTTTCACAATCAAACAAAAAAAATTCAAGAAAATCAAAGCAATTTCTTTGCAATGATTTAGTAATCTCTCTCTTTCTTTTTATATATGTAAATATATATCCAGAGGCAGTAAAGGAAATTTAAACAAACCTTGTAAGAGTCACGTGAAAATTTGAGTGCTTTTCAAAGGAAATATAAAAAGTGATAAATGCTAAAAACAGTACTTTGAAAAGAATTCTTTTATTTCGAAATAAAAAACATTACTCCCTTATATTGTTATTATATAAACAATGTTAAATAGGGAGTTTTATTTAAGAATTTAATAACGAAAAAATATTGTAGAGCACTTTAAAAGAGATATGTTATGAAAGATTTTTCTCAATTTGATACTTGGTTTTTTAAAAAAAAAGTATCATTTTCACTCCTAATAGTACAAAACAGCAATTTCATTCTTTAGTTATCTAAGTAACGCCTCCTGCTCCTCTTACAATACTTTCTTCTTTCTGTCGTATGGCAACCAATTTCATAAAAAGGGAGAGTAACAAGCTAAGAAAATATTTTACGAAAATATCTAAAAATTTGAATAATTCTGAGTGTAATAGATATTGACTAGAACAGTCACCGGACTATGTTTGGCCCTGTATAAAATATTTTAAAGGGTCCATTAAATACTCCATTTCAGAGACTTTCTTTTAAAAAAAACTCCTGATTTTCATCTACGATTTTGAAATAAAAAAGATTTTTTCTCCTTCTTGAATTTCATTCCTAAATACGAACAACACACATAGTGCTTTTGCTTAACTTTCATCTAAACAGCATTATTGAAACTTAAAAGAGAAGAATTTTACGTATAACGGATATTATATTAATGAACCCTACTATCTAAAAATTTTTAAATAAATGTTTGATTCTCTTTCTTTTGATTTATAATAAATCTGATGTAGAAATATGGAATAAAATGCATTCTTTTTAATTTCATCTATGAAATAAAATAGATGACAAAATTCTTCGAACTAAGCTAGTAAAACTAAATTTTTAAAAATGTAAATTTTTCAGAATTAAGTTTTTTTTTATTTATTATGGCCGGTGGTAGCCTTCTGGAGTCAAAGGAATCGTAGACCCGGGCAAATGCTCCGTTTTTCTCCACCCTTCTCAAAACATAGATATTGAACAAGAATATATTTAACCCTACACAATTCATATTATCAAAACGTGAAGCACATAGATGCTAAATCTCACACAGAAATCAAAGACATTTCGAATCTTAATTCCCTTTCATTTAACCAAATACATTGTATTAATGTCGTCTGTAAGCAGTAGAATATTCTGATTTCAGCTTTTAATTTGAAATAATATTAAAAAAAAAACATTTAATGTTATTTACATTTTAAGTGCTTAAATGAAATTTCGAATTTATCCCCTTAAAGCTATTTCTTAACCTTTCATAGTTCTGTTAATTCGAATAAAGTTATTCTTTTTTTAGTTGAAATTAAAAAAAAAGTTATTAAATGTTTCAAAATAAACCAAAAGCTTTTAAAAAAATATATATATATATATATTTTTGGTTATTTCTAAATTTTGCTAACTGGAAAACTATAAAAGAAACCCCAAATATCTTCTATTTGTAACAACAACATCGTGCAATCGGAGGACAAAATATTTCAATTGGAATGATTTGATTAGAAGTAGAAATATTATTTCATGTATTTCCATATTTTTTCCACCTGTTGTATATCTTTGAAACTAATTCGGAAATTTTGTTTGAATATCGTGTTTTGTTTTTAACCCAGAATGCATTAGACCTCATATTTCTTTTCTCAACCATTCTTAAATTGATTTTTTAAATCGTAGGTCAATTTTAAGACACTCAGCATATTGTACATTGAGCTGCTAATTCATTCGGTTCTTTCAAAAATTTTAATCTGAAAAGGGATAGCGAAACGTTTGCTTTTCTATTTAATTCTCGGTTTTATAAATTTAGTTTAGAATGTTTTTAACCACTACTACTACTTATGAATAAATTAAAAAATAACATACGACTTAATGCACTCTAGCGTGATATAAGATACTTTACCGTTTACATTTTTTAAAATTTTCATTTCCTTACATCTTGGGAAAACTCTCGGAAAAGCAAAAGGTGCGAGAAAGAAAGGGATGGAACACATTTTTTTTTCATATAAAAAGAACGCCATCGTAATTTTATTAGTGTAAAAATATTTTCTACGCAGAAAAATAGAAATTCTTTTAAATTGTTTTCAGTTCAAATACGGATAGTATCACATTTGCAGAAATAGTGCTTAAGAACTTCTGTTTCAGCGTTATAAAAGTGTTTAAATTATGTTAGACTACTTTTGAACACACTGTTGTAAGCAAAAGTGTTCGTTTGATTGCATAAATTAAATATAATTTTGGTGGTTTTCATTTAAAACTACTAAAACAAATTAGGTGATTTAATTTACGTAACTGAGTGTTACGTAACTACCACTACAATTATTAAACATCAATTTACTACTATATAAAATATATTATCGCTACTGCATTGGGAGTTGCCTAGTGATAATTGATAATTGGTAAAATCAAAAAATAATTCCCACGTATGTATATGTATTTCATGACATATTTCATTTTTCCTTTTCTTTAAAAGTTAAAGAAAAATTAAAACCGTTAAGTTTTTATCCTAATTAGCAATATTTCAATGACTTGAAACTCAGAATTTTTTTTAAGTCTGCATATAATTTTTTATAGATAATTCAACATATTTTTTTTTCGTTTTGAAATTGTAATATTTTCATTATTTTATGTTTTTAATTTTTCTCAATCTTTTTAGCACTATGATTTTTAATTTTAGATTAATATGCTTGAATTACAATTCGTTTAGACTATTTTAATATCTAACTATTTTTTACATTGACTCTGTTCTATTATCACAAGATTAAAACTTGTATTTTTATTAAAAATTCAATTCATATTTGAAAACACATCTACTTAAACTTCAAATTTTTGAATATATTCCATAAAATAAAATCTTTAGAATATTTATTTAATACTTCTTCCAATTTCTTTCTCGAATTTGAAAATAATATTTATCTTTCCATACGATATTAAACTTCTCGCCAAAAACTAAAGCCAACAAACACAACTCAAAGTTTTACGATAATCCAAACTATCACAGTTTAATTAAATCTTACTTTATTCAAGAAATACTTTTATGGCGATACGCTAGCTGCCTATATAAAGCAAACATTATTGTAATAATAACTTATCAACATTCAATTCAAACTTTCTTGAAATCCTATTATCATTCCTGTTCGAGGGGGCCCTTAAATCAATACGCAAAATTAAAAGGAATTTTCAATATAATAACACGCAGGATTTAAAATATGTTGGATATAGAAAATATCTCTTTATGAAATCCTTTTAGAATTTTCTAGGAAATAATTTTGGAGTTAGGCACATGCAACTTTATCAGAATAATGTATGACTGTGTGAATAAATAAATGCTCATAACGATTGATATGGAATTTACGATTAATGCGTTACACAGTTTGTATGGAGATGGCTTTAGGAATAAATATCGCAATAATCTAAGGATTGAAGTTATTGTAGATTTGCATTGGAAACGTTATGAATAATTAATTGAATGTTTCGAATCTTTTACCCTAAGTTATCATTTGAAATGTTTCAAAATTGCGTATTTACAAAGCGTTTTAAAGTGCTAAGTTTCAAAGCACTTTATTGTTTAAAACTAGAAAACTGGAGCAGAGATATGGACAATTTTTAGCACGTTAATATGGCCCTGTACTGATAGGCCTGTGTAGGGTACTGGCCTTGTATCAGAAAGGTTCTGGGTTCGAATCCCAGGCAAGACATGGGTGTTCTTTCCTTCTCTGTACTATCTGTCCAAGAATGGTCAACAAATCTGTCCTTCAGATGCCCGTAATGCACAGAATGTATACACACTATGGATATGTTAACATATTATATAAATTTTTAATTTCTAACAGCTGTAATGCTTTTTTTTGGAAAAGTTACCTGCATACAATATGCTAACTTTTAAGAATGGGTCTGGTTAATTTCATCGACTACGACTTGGACATTTTTCCGACAGGCCATTTTGTCTATAGGGTTATTTCGTCGACAAGGGGTTGCCGTAATCTGAGAAATAAGTTCCTAGTACTTTGGACAAAAGAGTGTTCCTGAATTTGGACTCCTTAATATTAATTTAACTTTTTGTGTATTTCGTCATATCTTTAACTTTTTTGAGCTAATTGAAAGATTTTTCACGCCATTGTAAGCTTTGTTTATCCAGAAATAATTTTAATCAAAATAAAATTTTTAGCAAAAATTTTTATCTTTTATTGTTTTATTTAGTAATAGTAAATAAAATTTGAATTCCAAGGTATACAATTTTTGTATCATTTTAAAAATTTCAATTTTAAATTGTGAAGGACAAAATGTGAGCGAAATCAACTTAACACTAGATTGCCTAAGGAAGTCATTTTTACTGCTTAAAAAAACAATGATGTAGGGGAGAGTCGGGTAACCCCGCTCACTTAAGGAGTATTGCTTATATTTCTGTATAATATTGAGTAATAATCAATATTTTTGTATGTTTCTATTGTTTTATCATCTAATTAAATAATGCAAAAAGAATAAACCAAAAAAAGAATAGTTTAACTTAAAAAAATAGAAATTTAAAAAAACATGTTTTTCAGCTCTTTTCAAAATGTGTCGGGTAGCCCCGCCCAGTTACAAAAATTATGTTTTTTGACTGTTTTTTCAGGTGTAAATGAAAATGACCAATGTATTGACAATAGATAAACCTCATTTATCATTTTTATCACAAAATTATTTTATTTATTACATATTTATATACTTTTAGTGAATTCTATCATTTAATAACAATCATTTAATAACAACAATATTTGTTGTTAAAAATGCATATAACATTCAAATTTGAAGCAATAAAATAATAATCTTTGCAACCGTACATTTATCGACGAAATAAAATTGGGCGGTGATACCCGACATTCATGTGAGCGGGGCTACCCGAAATCCAATTTTTTTGTAAATTTGTAATTACTCGAACAATTTTTTACATACAAACTTCTTTCTTTGTGCAAATTAAACTTAAGACTACATACTTTAATGCTGTATGTATAGAAAAAATTATTTTTTTAGTATTAAAATGAAGTTTAATCGAAACATTCAACCAATTTTTCTTAATTTCATGACTACTGTATTCAACATATTTTCAAAACTATTGTTTACCATGTTAACAGCTGCATAAATACTTGAAACTTTGAAAATAATCTTTTTTTAATACAACAATTAATGTCCGATGGCCCATTCACTTGAAAAAATATTCTATATACATGAAATTGACTGTGGGTGGGGGTACCCGCTGGGCGGGGCTACCCGACTCTCCCCTATATAATAACACAATTTATTAGAATTTTGTACAGTATATAATATTTTTGTTGTTAATATTTATTAATAACTTGTTACATAACTGTAAATAATATAAAAAATGTTAAACATTAAATTTAAACAAATTTCTTAACACATTATTTATTCTTTAACAATCCATTCACTTTAACTGCTTTTGGGCAATATTAGGTATATGCTAAGTTTCAGTCTTGCTAGTGTTAATAGTTTCTGAAATATCAAATTTTAAAAAATAAGACTTTTTCAAACAATACGCATTTTAAAAAATACTACTTTTTTCGAAATTCAATTTCTCAGAAACTATTCGACTGATTTCGCTCAAATTTTGCATTTCTCCATTTAAATTTGCATTATTTAAAATAATGCAAAAAACAAATACCAAGCAATTATATTATTAAATAAAATAATAAACGATAAATATTTGTTAAAAACTTTTCGCATGGAATTATCTTTAAGTAAACACATTTTATAATTTTGTGCAGAAATTTTTTCATTATCTTTAAAAGTCGTAAGGAACCTGCATGCGTAAGGTTAACGAGTAATGTCGATTATTTTGAATAGTCTAACTTAAAACTTTCGAAAGCCAACTTAGCATGTTCAAAATTGACCAAATTTTTTAAAAAATCATATTCTAAAATTAGCTTAATGTGGAAATGACTTCATGTGGCTCAAAATGAGGCGGGATTGATAGGGATGAGGCGGGATGAGGAGGCGGAATACGTCAGAGGTCACTTTCTGGGGAAACAGAATTAGCAGGACCAAAACTTGTCATAGTTACCCTATGACAACCTGGTGAAATTACGTTGTTTACAGAGATGTTTTATTATTCTTATTTTTGTATATTTCAGAGGGGTTTTATACTATTTTTTAGGGGTTTTATTATTCTTATCTTTGACAAAATTACTTCAACTTTTTGACATAATGCAGACAGAGAAGGGTATTTGGCATGAGAATTGATATTTTTATACAAAAATTACAATTTCGTCATTTTGTATTAAAGGTAAACTGGTCTATATATAAAATTTCCCTCATATGAGATGGAAATATTTCAGATTTAGAATTTTAAGGAGAGCCGAGATTGCCTGGTTGTTTTGGGGTTGGGCCCATGTTCATGAGTTCAATCCCCTTAGCTGAAGACTACCAGCGTAATAAATGGTGACTGGTGCACGTTAAATCTTTCGGGTTGCGAGATCCTCCGCGTTCTCATAACAAATTATACCTCTGAGCGTACTGTACTGGAAAATGATTTTACGGATGAATTAATTTTACTATAAAATCCATTTTTACCGTAAACTTCTATATCATACATCATACACATGTTCTTGTGCAGTAATAAATGTTTAACTGCAGTGATTTTGTAATTTTACAATATATCTTACAGTAAAAATTACGGTATATCAGATTTTTTTCCCTGTAAAATATTACGGTTTTCCGTTAACCCTTTTCCCGAAAAATTTCATAGAATAAGGGATTTCGTTGTAAAAAAGTACCAACACCCAGTACTAAAAGAAAACACAAATATTTTTGATTCTAAATAGAAAAAACTTCTTTGAAAAAAATGCGCTAAAAAGCAGCAGAAATTTCAGAAAAAAGTAGCAATAAAGAAAAAGAAAATGAAGGAAATAAAAATGAAAATATGACCACCGAAGCCGACGTCGTCAGGGGGAACCGACCCCGGTAGCCATAAAAACAAAACCATTTCTAATTGAGGGAGAAGCAAATGCTTAAATTAACTCCCTCAGTACCCCGATGGTTTTGCATAGAAGTCCAGGAAAAAAAACATGCAATATAAATAACAAACCAACACCCAGGGTGCGTTGCATTTTACTGTAATTTGATTCTAAATTTCCTACAGTGCAGCTTTTGTTTGATAAAATCTTCGGGGAAAATATACTTGAGGGTGCCCCTTGGCGAAATTGGCGACTTATGTTTGACGCCATACTTGTTTGCCGGAAACGCCGTGGTAACCCACAAACAGGACATTTATATCTATTACTAATTAAACCTTCATTCATATACCAGTCAATCACTGTTTTTTTCTCATTGTTATTAAAATTGTACAGAAACTTAAGATTTATCTTATTGACAGTATTCATTTTTAGTACCAGAAGCAAAAATAACCTTACCAGCCGGTATCCAAAGTAGAACTAACGGATCTCTGAAATTACATTTAAAAATTCATTTAAAAACAACGCTAAATTCTAAACTATCAGAATCACGATTCAAATCTAAACCAATCAGAATCTCGATTGGTTTTCAACATCGCCCAGCTTGGCGATCAATCGCGATCACAACTTGGCGGGGGCACCCTCAAGTATAGTCTACCCAAATCTTCCTTTTCAAATGGTACAATAGCAGTTTTACTTGTAGACCGGTTATTGCTAATAGCCGCCGAGAATTAAGATAGATCACTGTTGAAATATTCGAAATAATTACTATGGAATTTTATAAAATGAAAACGCTTTATATTACGATATTTACAATAATTTTGGAAGCCGAATATCAACATATCTAAATCAAAATACACAACTATGATAGAGTTGAGTTGTAGGCTGCTGGTACTTCAACAATCACCAAGGTCTAGTGGCGTCATAAACAGTAGGTTTTAACTGAATGGCAGCTAATTTGAATTAGTATTTATCATTGAACAATGAATAGTAGCTTCGTTCGTCCGTTGAAGTGTAAAATTACTGAATCACTCTGATTAAATTACGTAAAATCACGGTATAATATTTGAAAATAGATTTCACGGTAAAATTAATCTTACGGATATTGTACTCAAAATACAAGTACTTCATATCGTAATTTGATCTGGAGTCTTTTACATTGTACTCTCTTTTCTTTTTCTCGAGTCATTCTTGGTAATAAGTTCTAAAAATATTTATATTTCGACGATTCATTAATCATCATTGCATAAAATGACTAATATACGTTTTGACGTCGTTGATCATAAAATCGTTGTTCGACAACGTACGTCGTTGATATATCTGCATCACGCATGCCAACTTTCACGCATTTGGCGTGAAATTTTATTTTCATATTTAAAGTGGTAGTAAATATATACTATTTTTTCCTTTATAAACTAAATTTCTAAATGATTTTGATCACCACTATTCTTAAAAAAATTAAGCACATATATTAATATGCTTTACTATCATGACTGTCAGCTTAATTTTTTTCAAATACAACTTTTTTTTGTGTGCTTAATATTGGAATTTTAATTCCATTTTAATACCACTGGGAAAAGATATAATGGAAGGGATTAAAAGTTGGCAGGTATGTATCTGTCAGGGCTAAAGAGAATAGAAGGGCTAGTTCACTCCGCTCTTAGAGCTGAAGCTACGATTTCCCTCCTCATGACGTCACTGTGTCCACAGATCTCGGAGATCGCAAGCAAAGATATTATGATAACTTTGCATCTTTCTCTTTGTAAACATAAGTTAGACTTTTTCTGATTATTAGCTTTCAAACTTTACGTAATTAACACATTATTTCCGTTCATAAACATAGTTCAAAAAACCTTTCTTGGCCATTATATTAAAAAAATACCATTTTAAACTTATAAAAATGTTTTACTAGTTGGCGAAAATGACACTATAAATACTTTATTTTAAAAATTTCAGTTTTAACTTTAATTATTAAGAAAAATTAAAGCATATATCGACACTTTTTTTTATCTACAAATTCTTTTATAACAATAAGTTGAACTAAATTTAGAATCCATGATTTTAAAATATGCCGTTAATAGCAATTTGTTCATACTTAATCATTAGGAAACATCAACCTTAACGCTAATTACTGAAACAAAATAATAATTTGGGTTCATAATGGCATTAGAAATTTTACTACTGTTTATAGATATTTAAATTTACGATGATATAATTTATAGATATTTAAATTTAAGAGAATATAATTTTTTAAAAAAAATCATAAATATTTAGAATAACTACATTAAAAAATATGTTATGAAATTAGGAGAATTCCAACTATATACTGTATATTTTATTTATACTTTTTATTTACATTTTAATTTTCTTTGACTTTATCCATTTTTTAATTTTTCTCACCTGCCTTTCTTTTTGAAGTAACGAGGCGGTTTTTACTTAGATAATGAATTTTTATAAAAGTTCTTAACGACAGAATAAACGCATTGCTGTTTTATATTAACTGTGTCATTTCGGAATCCATTCTTTACATAGCTGTTCATTTACACGCGGAAAATTATGTTTTTTCCTTTTGTTTTTCTATCAGAATTTTTTCAAGTTGCAATCGCGCAAGCTGGCATTTCGATAATAGTTTTAAATTCTTGTAAATTCACTGCAAAAACTGAGGAAAGTCATTATAGAAAATAACAAATGTCTTAGAATATCTCGCAAAAAGAAATGCTCCAATATTAGTTAGAGCTAGTAAGGCCGAACGCTCCGTTCTTGAAGTAAAAGTGCGAGCTTTGCGCCAAAGTGACGTCACTAGAGAAAATCGGAGGATTGGCGCGTCGAGAGCTACTTCAAAGGAGTGAACCAGCTCTTCTATTCTCTTTAGCCCTGTGTATCTGTATCGTATACAATCTGCACCGACTGAAAAGCCACTTATTATGTCTATTACGTCATAGAGTTGACACTAGAGAACTGTTCTTGTGCATTATGGTTTTAGAACCTTATTTCGTGTGCATATTAGTTTCATCGCTGAACATCGTTGTTATTGACTGAGTGCATACAGTAATAACGATGATTTGTCACCCTTTTCAACAAGGTAATTATTACCTTCATGTTACTGGTACACTATAAAAAAAAATTGGGTCTAATTATATAAACTACAGGCACTCCGTAAAATTTCTTGAATTAATACCGTCTTTTGCTAATTGGAGGAATTTATAGTTACGAAAAATATAGATGTTCCTCAACCATAGAGGTTATATTTTTGTTCACCAGACGCAGTTTATAATGGTGTGTTTTTTTTTAATCCCAAGCGCGTGATGTTTGAGTTTAGCTAAGTTCATACTTTTGTATTATTTTACATAAGAACTTCTGTTTCTCTATTCAACTAAACTCAGTATTTAATTCAGATATTGATACATGTGTAGTAGTTAGCTTAAATACAAATTTTAAAAAAAGAAGAAAAATAAGACTTTTTTGACGGAAAGTGGGAAAAATAGAAAATGCGGTATCAAAATATATTACAAAGTATGTATGTATTAAAGTAAGAACCTAAAATTAAACATTTTCGAAATTCAGAAAAGTTACTAGAAAAGTAACTAGTTTTCCTCTTTATTTTTTATTCAGATAGAGATTTTGTTAAGATATGAATTCTTCGTATTAAATATGGGATAACATAATCTGAGCAAGTAAAGCCGTTTCTGACTCTTTAATCATAAACATAACCCTTTTGTTTATTGAGTTAGGCTTAGTTTCTTGCATCGCTTAACTGAGTTTTCCTGTTCGCATGATAATATAACGTTCTTTAACATTTGCCTTTTACAAATAAAGATGAAGATTATCACTTCTTTTTTGTTTTTAAGATGATACTCTCCAAATAAAATTATTTATAAGAAACCGAAAAACGTTTCTAATTATGCATGCAGCTCTGTTAGATTCATTTAACTTTTTTATTACCAAATCAAAGAACTGAAATAGGTTTACTTTATATTAATCGCATTAATGAGGTTCTTTTGTTTTTACGTAATGTGACGGAGAAAGTGCATTTGTGCATATTCATAAGATAAAATAGAATATTTTACAACAATGGAAACCTCTTTGTATAATCACGAGGATAAATTTGAAATGATCTTAAAAAATAATTCATAATGTACTTAAATCTTTCATTTCATTGCACTGAATAAAGACAGAATTGAAGGAATTGTTTAGAAATTAAGTCGCAAAAACCACTGTGTTTTTTTAACATGTAAATATTTCTCTTTAAGAAATTACAGAAATTTCAATTCGCAGAAAAATAAACCGTATAATTTTACCTTTACGGTTTTGAAATCATTAACAACTAGTATGGCTAAGAAACCATGAATAAAAATGGTTTACATGTTTTTTTTTAACCATCAGCAGTTAGCATGGTTTCAAAAGCATAGAAAAGCAAATTTAACTAGGAATTGAAATTAGGCTTTTCGTTAGATAATGGACATTGAAGTAAGGTTGCGGTTGAGCTGTGTTTTATCAAATAAACCGCGGAATGTGGTTCTTGGTTATCTGGTTCATTCACCTATCGTAAGAGAGGCGAAATACTAGACTTTTTTTTTATGCTAAGCAGCTTTACGGTGCTGCCATCTATGAGTGAATACGAGTATCGTACTCTAATAGTCCATGATCACAAATTGGGATGTATAAGAACGTTATTTCTGAAAAGTAACGTGTAAAAGTACAAGTATTTTATGCAAAAGCAACGCGTAAAAAGTAAAAAGTTTTGATTTGAAAAAGTAACCAGTAAGAAGTACAAGTAAAAATGCAAGAGCAAAACGAAGAAGTAACGATGTTAAAGTACATTTCATGAAAATTTTAAATTTAAATTAACCTTAGATTTTGTTAAAAATGTAAGCAAAAATAATTTTTAATTTAAAATGCATTAAATTTTAATTTAAATGCATAAAATTTAAAATGCAGGAAAATATTGTACAATTCAATAATGAGCGTTGAAAATATCCAGAAGCTAAAGAAGTAATCAAAATGCAATTTTTTCATATAAAAAGGAACTTTAAATTATTTTAATTTTAAAACTACCAAATCTTCCTTAATTTCTAGTAATAAATTAATTTGTTAAACAAATTCGATATCGTCATAATTTTTATTTAAAGAAAGAAATAAAAAAATAAAATAAAAAATTCTATTCATACATAGGTAGCACCTTGAAATCCATTAAATTAAAAATTAATTATGTGGGCATTTTTGGTGCGATAACATTCTGGTTTAATTAAATTTCGATTTGGTTTGATTTGGTGTTTTATCTCATTAGGACGCTAAGTCAATGACAAACCCTCTTTGCAATGAGGTGGCTCTCTCGAGTGGGGGGTAATAGAAGACAATGGTTGCTTACGTCCAGTTTATTCTGTTGTTTTGTTTTGGTTGCTGTAACTGCAGAAAATCCAACTTCACATAGATAGGTTATCGAAAATGGCAGCAGAAATTTAACCACTAAAGTATCAATCTCAGGGTTAACCTCTCGTCCACGGTAAGTCACCAAAACCAGAGAGATATGCACCACAGTAAGTAAAATTAAAATTAATGTAATGATTTTTGGGCAGACAGATCCAAGGGTCGGTACCGGCCCGCGTCCCGATAGGTGAGGACAACTGCTTTAGATAACTATATAAATAATAATAAATGCCATTTATAATTTTTAGTACCATCACTCAAACGATGCCAAAAAACTATTTTCAAAGGAATAGAAGAAGTTTGAGACAGCATAGGTTTAAAAACTTCTTTGAATTACTGAACCATCTTCTCTAAACCATACCCATTATTTTTAGACTAACATATAAACTTCAAAGTTTAGTTTTCGTTTAAAACTTTCCAGTAATTGAGAGAAAGGAGCTAAAAATCACCTACTAAAATAAAATTTCGAACAAAATCATGTAACAAACCAATCCGATTTTTATAAACACTTAATAAGTAAAAAAAAAATTTCAACCACTCAGTTATCTCAATTTATTCTTATCCAGAGTTTTAGATTAAAAAAACCATGTTTAAAAATTTTTTTTTACCTAAAATCTTCTGATTAACTAAAAAAAAGAGCTAAATATCATTAATTAAAAATAAATAAATGAAATTATAGCTGTAAATGAAACGTATTGAATTTGAATGATGAGAACTTTTATATTTCTAGTCTCAATTAAGTCAAATTTTCAATTCAATCTAACTGTTAAATAAAAAAGAAATATATCCAAAAAAATATTTTTATTCAAAACAAGATATTAACTGAAAAAAAAAGAAATTGAAAATCGCCTACAAGTTTAAAATTCTATTCAAAGAAAAACTAATTTAATTTAAATATTAAGTAATTGCTAGTATCTTGTCTCACAACTTAGTTTTCTCAATTTATTCTGATACTTTAGTAATCAGAGCTAAAACTATTTAATTGAATTGCATAAACTGATTCGAAATTGAGATAAGAAGTTGAAATCGGAGGATGAAGTCTGACATAAGACGGCAAGTTCACCAAACTCAAGAATTGTTAATTGTATTTAAATTAGGGAAACTGGGAAAGATATTTCATTGAAAGTGAAAATAGTGATTCATTTTAATCGAATTGACGCAATTGATTAAGTCTGAATGTCACAGCAATTGATGACTTAAAATTGCAGTTTAATGATTAATAGAGGTGACTAAACTCTAGATGTGTCTTCTGATTATTATTAAATTTCTAATATATTTCCGATTTCTTAAAAATTTTATTGGAGAATTAAATTAAGATCTTTCTCAAAGAAAATAATTCCAAGCATTCGTATTTTAAATTCATAAAATTTTTAAGCAAAACATAGTACTTGCAATTTAATTCAGAAAACAATTGAAAAATTTAATTCAATTCGAAATTTAATTCAAATATTTAAGCAAATTCTTCATCCTTAGACCTCTAAAATTGTTTTTTAACAAGTAATTTTTTTACAAATATTTTTTAAAATTTAAAAAAAAATTTTTTTTTAAGGAAATGATATTAATAAAATTAAAAAATCGCATATTTTTCGTGTAGTCCTTCGTAAATGTCTTAATTTAATTTTTTTCAATCATTATAAACACTCTCAGAAATAGTACTCTCACTTTTGACGATTCAGCAATTCTCGATGAATTAATTACTTCGCAATGAAATTAAGTGACTTGTGACGAAACGCCGACTCTCAAATACATGACGAAAATATTTCCTCAACTCGAAACCTCATCTTAGTGCATTGTGAGAAATTGTTAACTGGAATGCCAAAACTGGGATGAAGACTAGACGATGGAAAATTAAGTTTTGAAATAACCCGACCAGTGTTCGATTCCCGCTTCGCGCATGAGTGTAATTTATCTTTCTTTTCTATTTGTCTTTCTTGTGTTATAAGGTGACATTGACCTAGATATAAGGTGCCCAAGATAAAATGATAATTAGAAAAATTAGGCACTAAAATTTCTTTTCGGGGGGGGGGGGACTAGAATGACGAAATTCATTTGCTTGAAGAAATGACGAAAGATATTTCTTTTCCTACAGATCTATGTCAAAAATGAGAAAGTGACCTCGCAAATGAGAGAGAAAATTCTGATGGCATGTTTTCGGATCATCTTCAGGGATGTTTTCCAGACCGTCGCCAATAGCTCATTGTGCAGCTCTAGTGCGACGTAAATGAAATACCTACCTTAAATATTATAACTATGCATATAATAACCATAAATCAATCTTGAATAATAAGAAATCAATGATTTTTAAAAAAAATTTGGTAAATATTCAAGATAGGAAAATATTTTGATAAATATATTTAATGTTTTTCAATAACATATTTAGAAACTCGTGTTCTTTATAAAAGAAATACTTATATTTTTAGTATGTATAAAATAATATTTATGATAATTTCTTTCAGTATTTTATAATTTATTCATTTCGAAAAATATTTTTTGCATGCAAAAGTATGCTTTGTACCATATTTATAAATTCATAAATCTTCTAAATCATTATCAATTATGTAATAATTATTTTAAATATCTTTCATTGCGCTTAAATAAGTTTTTATTAATGGAAAAATAAGTGACAATCTTAAAATGTATCTCATTTTTCGTTCGTAAGATACGTTCGTAAGATACATACTTCATATTACTTTTATATCATCCTAATTGAAAAGTTGACATTTTAATGAAAAGTGTACATATTTCTTCATAAAAATATAATTCATTCGTAATATTTTACTGAAGTAAGCATTTCATTAAAAGTAATTGATGGTTATGAAAAATAAAGCTTTTTTTAAGATTTTATGTTTCTTCCGCATCAAAAAAGCTTTTTATTCTGTTAAATGTTTGTTTTACATTTCATGCTTACTATTATGTGAAAAGAAAAAAAAATATTATGAACAATTGTGATCATAAAAACCTATTTACACATTTTAATAAAAAGTATTTTTTAAAAAAAACAGCTAAAAAAGAACCTTGAAAAATTTCGATCTACCAAATTTTGTTTACTGGGTCTTAATTCTTATTGTCAAGAGAGACACTTAAATTATGCTCATTAAGTTATGTTCTAGAATTAGTTAAGTATTTATTTAAAAGAGAAATAAATTAATTTAAAATCTGACAAGATTTGCGAATTTTGAAAAAGCCTTCGGTTAATACAATGTCGAAAAACGCAACTTTTGTTTACTTATTCAATTCTGAATTATCAAAAATTGGTTTTTTATACCAAGGAAGACAATTAAAAAAAAAACAATTTAGCCTCTAGCAATGAAAGGAACAATGTTTCCACAACTCGTAATAGTCTGGCTTTGACCTTTTGTGCATTTCTTAGAGAAACTGTTGTGTTTATGTAAGTTCTACTATGTGTGTTATTTAAAATCTTTGATTCTGTAATACTTTAACGCTAATACAAATTTTTAACAACAATAAATTCTATTATACACCGTTATAATAAAATAAATTAAACGTTAATCATGAAATTTCAAACGAGATTTATTATCCAACATACAATTTTTAATATACAATACAATTATACAATAACATATACAATTTTTAATATACAGTACAATTATACAATAACATGCACAATTTTTAATATACAATACAATTATACAATAACATATACAATTGTTACTATTTTCAAGATATGTCTGCAATATTGTTAAAGTTCTTTATGCATTGAATTTTCGTAACATTTTAAAATATCTTTATCAGGGTTTATAAAACAACTTTTTAAATCCTATTTAACCTCTTTATCGGTGAAATATTAAAAACTCCTTCCTTAGGGGGTGCCTACGTCATAACAGGACCCCATTGTCCAACTTTCATGTCTCTAGTAGGGTAGGCGCTGCGATAATGAATCAATCAGTCAGACATGTCTTTTTACGTGTATAGATTATTTTAATTTTATGCGTGATTTTATAGAGAGAAAGATGGCGAATCGGAAGAATACTTAAAGATTTGAAATGATTAATATTTATAGTTTTTTAGATACACAGTAAAGTTTAAGCACTGTCAATCCTGTCAATCATACAGACTTAAGAATATTCATGATTTAATAAACTGTTATAGACCACAGTTATATCGACCATATTTAACAAACTGTTATAGACCAGTGATTCCCTCTGAATAATAGAAGTCAACAGAACAATTTTTATCGAAAAAATTACAACTAAATTATTATTATTATTACACTTCATAAAAAATGGATACTCAAATTTCACGAGATTTTCTTCGTTTTTGACGAAACCTTTCCTGGTACATGCTCTGAGCGAGCATTTTGTCAAAGTAACTAACTAAATAACAATCGTCATTTCTTCGAGGAAATGAATTTTGTTCTAAGTAGAAAAATGGATTCTCAAAATTAACAAAATACAGCTCAAGGATTGCAGAATCGTCAAAAGTGAGCATTTCATTTCTGTAAGTGTTCATTTGCTTATATGTAGTTTACCACATTAGTTTTCGTCATTGTAGCTATATAAATCGAATTGCATAAAGTGATTTGAAATCACTTTGGTGTGTTGAAAAGATAAGAATATGCAAATATAAAAAGCTAGTTCTCCAAATAAGAAAAACCAACGCTCCAAAGTCGTAAATTTCATCGTAACTGCAAATAGCTTCGTAGTTAGATAAACAAGTGACATATTTAGTGCTGAGAAAACAGACTTTGCAACAAAATACTCTTCATGGTACTGATGATGGTTATTATGTTAGTAATAGCAGCTTTTGGCGACCAGCTTTCAACATTTTCTTGCACAGCGTATAAACTTTAATGATAATCACGCCGAATGAGCAGCACAACTTCAACAACTCCTCCAATTCTATTATCTTAATTAGCTTAAGGCGATATATTAATAAAACTTTTATGTCATCTGTTGCCAGCGGCCTTTGCTCTCCCCAAAATACTTTGATTTCAATTTTAATATTGTTATAATCAGTGGCATGATTCCATAAACAGTAGTGTTAATGAAAGTTGACAGAACATTCTAAATTATACTTCTGAAATAATACTTCTTAACTCACGTTTATTTCTCCACATTATTCTCATCTTCAGGCTTCAGCAATAAAGCTGTGTAAATTGAATTTGACGAAACTATTTGAAATACTAGGAACAAGGTTCTTAAAAGCGGAACTAGTTCAAAATCAACTCTTTGGAGCGATTAATTCCACTGAAACTGTATAAACAAGTACTGAAATTAGAGATGGAAACAGAAAACGCTACAAAGTTTTCTTCCGGTAATGATAATTTTTATTTTAGTACACTAAAGCAATCATTTGCCTTATTAACTTTTAATCAATATTTTATATTATTAAACTTTCGCGCACAAATAACTCAAATCTTAAGGAATAAATTACATTTTTTAAATGCTAAATATTTCAAGGAAACCCCCGATTTTGGAGCCCCAATTTTGGAGCCGTGGTGGCTCAGGGGGTAGGGAGCTCACCTCTCAATGAGATTATACCCGGGTTCGAATAGCAACGATGGCTAGTAGATACGAGTTCCGCACCCGGCTCGCACTGACCTCAGTTCTGAAATAAAAATATCCTCAGTGTTACACGAATCATGGGTTAGAGTCCCTTTGGCATCCGGCAAACCATCCCAAGTCAAAAATTTTGATGGTTTTCCGTTGATGGACCAGCATAATCTTTGATGGTAACCAACATAAGCAACCATCACCCCAAGGTAGGAATTCGGACAGATTTATGATGGTCCAACATAAGATTAGCAACTTGTTTTGATGGTTTGTTCATGTTGGACCATTAGAAATTTCCATCATATTTTCTTAGAAATAAAATGTTGAAACCAACATGAAATACCATCATCCCAATATAGGAATTCGGACAGATTTATGATGGTCCAACATAAGATTAGTCAAAAAGTCCTAGTCAAAAGTCCTAAGATTAATCAAAAAGTCCTCCACGAAGGCAAATTTCTTCCAATACTTGATTCAGAAGTTCCCTTGTCTTCTGGATTGGGCTCAAAATTTCACTGTTTTTGAGTTGAATATTGGTAGTCGAAAACTCAAAATTGGGTTCGCTGTTCAATGGCAATTATAAAATAAAAAAATCCTCAATTTTAATCTCGAACGCGTTAAGTGATATATAGATTCAGCAACGCCAATCATACTGACTTTAGAAGATGAGATATCCATAATTTAATATATTGTGACAGTGTCACGATTTCACAAACAGCAGGGTTAATGAAAGTCAACAGAACATTCCAAGCGAAGCCATTTCCATCTAAACAATACTTCTTAACCCTTCACTCACATTTAGTTTTCCACATTATTCCCATTCTTCTGTTTTCAGCGATAAAGCCATCTAAATTGAATTGGATAAACTGATTTGAAATCAGTTTAAAGAGTTGAAATCCTAGAAACAAGTCTCGCGTAAGCAAAACTAGTTCGCAGTCAACTCTCCGGAGCCGTTAATTTCACTGAAACTACACAACTGTGAAAGATTTTGACTTAAAAGAGGAGGGAATTTGCTTTAATCGAATCTCACGCAGAAATCCGATGAGACGCAATTAAATTATGTGGATGCCAAAACATTTGACGGGACGTTTCCTAGAAAATCTCATCTGAGTACATTAGTGTTTTGGCTTATTTTGAACTTTAATTATATAAATATACTCTGTTGATATGTTAAATATAATTATATTATTATTTATATTATTAATTATATTATTAATTACATCATTAATTATGTTTATTTAACATTTAAGTAGCGATATTTTTTTCTAAAGAGGGGTAATAATTTTTGTTAAATGAAAAAATAAAGGAGTTGATGGCTAATTTTATTTTTTGGGAAAAACTGATAAAAAATGGAACTAATTTTTTATAAGATTTCGCCTTAGCTAGTTGATAAAATAATATCCGTAATTGTTTTTCGGAGGATCACAACCTAAAATATTCCTAATGCTAATTTTTTTTTTGGTCGTATGCCTGTTTAAGCAGTGGGGGTGCGATTGTTCCTGTTTTTCAGTGGCGCCATCTATGGCCAGGAATTCGACTTCTGCACGCCATTCACACAACCACAACCCGTTTATAGGGCGGGTCACATTCACACACAAAGTAGAAAGGACATAGAACACACAGAGAGAGAAAGAAACATCCATGTCTTGCCCGGGATTCGAACCCCAGGACCTTTGTGATGCAAGGACAATTCCCTGCCCCCTACACATGCCGGTCGGCTCCTAATGCTAATATTTGAGCTAATAAAATAACATTCGTAAAAGTCTGTAATTAAATATATTTATCAACTAAAAACTACGCTTAGTTTGCAAAGTAGATCAATTTAAAGGAGTTATAATTTTTAAAAAAATGAAGTAGGTTAATATGTATCAAATAGATAAACAACTAAACTGTCAGCTCTTTACACGAATAGCCAGCCAATCAGTGTTACTTTAAACGTTTAATTCTATCAATTACAGTAATACTTTTTATTTATTGTTTTACCCATGTTACCCGACTTTTATTTTTAAGTAAATAAGCATAATGTCATATTTCTTTAATGTTTCACGCTTTCTTTTGGTTCTGTATTAAGAGTCCAAGTATCTGCCCTATAAGTAAGCTAGAATAAGACACTATGTAAGAAAAATTTCCTTTTTCTGACAGAGTGGCTTATTGCTTCAATTTGATGCTATGTTCGTAAAAAGTACTAATTTGTTTTGTTTTGTTTTTTGAATTTATGTAAGTTGTAAGCTAGATTTTATATATTTGTTATTTAAGTACATGTAAGCTAGAATTTGCATCATCGGTTGCTATGGTAAAATTATTGAACAATTTTTTGGGTAAAGTAAAAGTGTTATGTTTCCTGTTTTTTGTAGAATTGAGTAAGAATAATTTTATTTTACTGAAAAATTTAATCCATAATATCACCATAATCAAATTAATCCATAATATCACCAATATCACCATAATCAAGTGTTATTTTTCTTGTTTTTTGTAAAATTGAGTCAGTCATAAAAGTGTTATGTTTCTTGTTTCATGTAAAATTGAATCAGAATAATTATATTTCGCACAAAAATTTCCAACCAAACAACCAATGACACAAATTCTAACTTACAACTTACATATTTTCAGATAACAAATAAATAAAATCTAGCTTACAACTTGCATATATTAAAAAAATATCTAGCATTTTTAACAACGTTAGCAAGAGAAAAGTTCAACCTATTTTGATTCCTCTCTTAATTCAATGCGTGCTATTCGCGATCGCAACGAACTATAGAGGGCGTTGTTGTATGAGACGGATACCTGCGATTTCCATATGAACAGTGATTCAGTTACTCTAGAGACGTCTTTAATGTAGCATGTAGCATTGCAACGTTCTTTCTTTATTGCGGCTAATTAAATTTAAAAAAGAAAAATATTTGGTATTCTTTCTTATGCAAACGAAAACAAAATGGTATCTCTTTTTATTAGAGAAGGAATATCTAAAACATATCGGAAAAATATCTGTACATTAACAGAAAAAAATATGTATATTCTTATAAGAGTTAAAACCTAATGACCGAGAAATAGTTTTACTAAATTTAATGATATAACATGAAAGGCCCATTTAAACTTTACATTCTATAGTTTTAAGAATCATATGACTCCAAAAATTAAAATGAACAGAAAGTATACATAAACCTTATAATTTTATGAAGTTTAATTTCGTAAAAAAAGTATTTTGACAACAATTTTTATCAAAAAATTTCAAGTTTCAATAAAAATCATTATTTAGAAACTAAGAAACGTAAAATAAAGAATGCTGACGAAACAAAAACAATTATTTTTTGTCGCCATTTTTAGTGTACGACAGTTCGTGTTTGGGATTTGCCAAAAACTCAACAAGATACAATTTAAATTTTTCAGGAGGGAAATATTTTACCGAAAAAACGAAAATGTACCAATTCCCACAACATGAAACTTTCTCTTGGTAAACGTGCGTTTTGGAAATGTTATTTCATTTGGAATCTTATTTATCAGAGTTCATATGGCGATATGATTGTTTTGAATCTATGCTAAACTCTATATCGGCTCATCCGAAATCCGTCTGACTACTTTGATTTTAAATTAAGTGTTTTATTTTATGATTTGTCGCAAAAATTTTAAGTGTAGATTGACGGCACTTAAAAACCGCCAAATCTGTAGCGGCGGTGGCGCTAATACGCAAGTACCGATTTTTTATTCCATACTTTTCTGAATCATATTACTTCAAACATTAGAATATACAAGAAGTATACATAAACACATAATGTTATACCATTTAATTTTTCAAAAACGTATTTTGACAACAATTTTTATCAAAACATTATAAACTAAAAAACGGAAAATAAAGAATTCTTAGGATAAAAAACGATTTTAAGAATTCTTTACACTGAAATAAAAACTTTCATATTGTGTCTTTTTTTATTATTCTTATAGTTCTTAATCAGACGTAAAAAACCATTCTGTAGAGAACTATCATCAAATAAGAAAAAAAAATATTTACAAGCAAATTTTTTATTATAAAAATCATAACACTCACTTGTTTTATAAATTCGCAGAATTCCAAATGAAATGTTCTTCGTTTGAAAATAAAATTTTCAAATAATATATGCATAGATTATCCCTTCATTACTTTTAGATAACATACTGCACATCAAAATTTTATAAATGTAAGATCTCGATATGAATTTGAATATGTAGCTTAAAAACAGAATAGCTGAATTCTAGTTGAGATTATTCCTTCAAAACAAAAGAATAATTACCAAGAAAACGATACAAATTTATTAATAATCAGCAGAAATGAATCTATTTCAAGTAGTTCGGATGATTCTTTATTGTTGTTTTGCGAATAATATAGATACAGAAATATATACTATTCTATAAAGAAGAACAATATTCTATAACTATATATTATACAATTCTGTGCATATTCTGAATTCTTTTTTATTCATTGGAATGACGAAAGCAATGCTAATTTCACTTTTATTTGTAATGAATTGAAGACAGAAAAAATTATTTTACCGTAATACACACAATCTGTAACAGCAAGTGATCATGAAATTGGAAGTTATGTTGTTGGTAATAGAAAGGTAAAAATTATTGAGAAATTGTTCTTCAAATGCTTGGCGTGTTCTGCTTCAATGTTTGGCATGTTCTGGTTAGTTTTTTCAAGAAGTTCTACCTTTTCCTTAGGGAAATTTTGCTTCTTATTTGCTGCTAATGGAGTGGCGTCCGTCATTGCCAATGGCTTTGTGGGAACTAATGTCCAATATTTTCAGTTTCCCGCTAGATGGCGTACTCGAGCGTTGCAATCGCGAATTGAAAAACAATTGTTAAAACTTGTCCGAAATCAACGTAACTCACCTCTGACCTTTTCAATTTCTACTTCGATTTTAATTTCCCTTTTCATGGAAACATTAAATATAACTTTTGCTTCGTAAAAGTTCATATTAAGCATTATTTGAATACTGGCTGCAGATAAATCTTAGGTCACTTTTTCCTAGTTAGTTAATTTTGTTTGCCATAAATACAGTAATCACGTTATATTTTGTTACACGGGGTACCCCAAGGAGGATAAAGGAGTTATTTCCTGGAAATTATGCTAATAAAAAATATTGTTTGCAATAGCCTTTTTTTTTTAAATTTTTTTTATTAAATAATAATAATTAATGCTTGTTACATGTCATATTGAATCTACTTTAATTCATAAAATCAGGGCGAACGTTGCATTTTGTAATTTATAGCTAAAACTATTTTTGTTTTGTTTCGTAGAAGTTTAATAAAAATATTTAATACATAAACTAATAAATTTTAAAACAAGTACTTTCTGTTCCTTCTTTTGTTTTCATAACATCATAGTTACAAGCTTAAAAAAGAACAGGATTTCTTTTGTTAAATGTTACTAAAAATTTTTATTTTGAAAATGCGTTTCGTAGGTTTTAATTAATTTACTGAAATCATTTTTGAACTTTTCAGATGATCTAACTCAGTTCGGATTTTGAACTTTTCGGATGACCTAACTCAGTTCGGATTTTGAATTTTTCGGATGACCTAACTCAGTTCGGATTTTGAACATTTCGGATGACACAAGTAAAGTTTTTTTCAGTTAAAAAATATACACGATTTCTGAGTATTTTAATAAATATTATCCCTTGAGAACATTTCTGTGAGCCTATTGAGCTGAATTAGTTTTCAGAACTTTGCCTCAGTCACATTAAAGCAAAGACTGTCTATGTCGATTTAAATAAAATGACGCCAAATCAGTTTATTGATTGAAATGTAAAATCAATTCCGAAATTGGCGAACGCAAAACTAGTTTGCGAATAATATTCTTAATCCAAAACGAAACTACTCAACTGAAAAATATTTTCCCTCAAAAGGGACAGAAACTTAGAATTATCTAATGTTGCGCTGAAAATCTAATGAGATACAATCAAATTTTTCGGATGTCAGAACATTTGACAATTCAAGATAACCTTTTGATGCTCACGTAAAAATCCCTCGAGGGAATTTCTATGCTGTGCATTATTCCCTAGAATTTAAATTAAATATTTCCGATACAGTTGAGTATTAAGCTGTGAAAGTCACTATATTGCTCTTTTGAATAAAATAAATTCCTTTTGAAGTCGTATCGCATTATGATTGGATGTTTATCCGAAAACCTTGACGTTTTAATATTTAATGGTTCTTGTTGTCGAAATTCTGACTTCGTTTTGACTGGAACTTTTTAAGTAGGCTCTTTTTTTTATATAGAAAGTTATTTAGAATTGATATTTTTTCAGGACGTTTTGGTTCATTTGAATAAACTAAAAGCCCAAGACCCCGAGCTGTCCATGCCTGTGACTTCAGGTACTTGACGGGTTGTGATTTGGGCAGACATTTGCTTTGAACAAAAAAGAAAGATAGTGCTGATCTTGTATTTAGTTGGAAAAAAATACTTAAGATTCAGAAGTTTTTTGTCACTGACCACAGTTTCCTGACCTGTAACCGTGATTTTTTATCTCGAAGAAACGTAAGCATGAAATTTAAGCCATGACTCCTTCAGATTTAGGTGCTGTGATACTCTTTTTTCGAACGTCGAAGCCATTCAAGGTAGTACACATGGATATTAAAGACTTTTCTGACTTCACAGCCCATGTCAACATGTTTTTAAACACATTAAGCTCAAAATATAAGCCATGACCCCTTCAGATTTGGATGCTGTCTCACTTTTTTTCGAAGGTCGAGACCATTCATGGTGGCATACACGGATAATAAAGACTTTTTTGACTTCGCAGCGCTTGCCAACATGTTTTTAAACAACTCAAAATTCGACCTTTCTAAAACTTCTTAAGCAAGAGTGACTATCAAAGCATATATTTTTCTGATCAAATGCTTTGGAAAAAATACCCCATTTTCAAGAAAAGAGAGTTTTCTTAATATCCTTCGTCGTAGCTTTTGCTTCCACGATTAACGTCCATAAAAGGAAGCAGTGAGGAACAGAAGGAAGTCTTACTGGAAATGTACGATTTCCTCTCCCAAAAAAAAGCAAGAAGGCAAGAACTTTTAATGAAACTTGTGTGTATATGAATAACATTTATAGGTTTTATTTACTTCTTTTTCAACTTTGAAGTCCATACAAAATAAAACTTGAAATTAGCTTTTTTTTAAACTTCGCTGTTTCGTTATTTTTCCAAATCCAAAATCTTAACATCAATGAACATTTTCAAGCACGTGGGAAATTGATAAAAAAATAAATAGGTAAATTTCTACTATAAAAAGAACAATAATATTAAGAAGATACTTAAATCTAAACGTAAGGAAATTAGGTTAATTTGTTAGGTGTTGTTAACCACTAACCCGAAGGAATGAAATGGTGAACAAAGTACCAGATAAATGAATGTTGTTTTTCATTTTTTGGTTCTCCTGAAAAATTTTCTTTTTTGGATTTGGGTCGTTTGCGATTTTTAGTTCTCAATTATGCCATCCAACATTTGAGTTTTTGTAACATGTTTTTTGCCAAGGGTACCGAATTGAAGAAATTTTTCAGACATTAGAGTTTATATAAAACGTAGATTAGAAAATGACCATTTCAAATAGCCTTTTATGTATCTGTTTAGATTAGTTATCGGTAGATACACGAAAATTCATTTAATTACAATTTATTGATTTAGTATAACATTACCTCTATCAAAATATTTTCTGAAACTGTGGAATTTTCGTAGTAGTTGTATGATATGGTTAAACAAAAGAAACTTTAATTAAATATAAAATACTGTTTATAAAATAAGCAGTAAATAAATAAAATAAAATACTTAAAAAAGTAAATCTCAACCTCCAATAGTTATACGAAATAGTGTTTGTCGTCATTAGTTTTTTTTTTTTTTTTCAAAACATCTAATGCGTCTATACTTAAATTTTCTGACTTGTATTTCTAGATACATCTGTATTTTAAGCAATTTCCATATAATTTTCACTTTTGTGATTACAGCGCCATCACTCGGCTTCATTGAATAAAGTCGGTAAATCTATCTTAATTGTATAACAAATATATTCTTATATGCGTGATCTGATACGTATTACGTAATACATTTGACCACTTCCATAATATTCAGGTAGTCTATATATTTTTATAAACTATGTCAAAAATAAAATAATTAGTAATTACCCATATCAGCTTATAAATTATCATTTAAGTGAACAAAAATTAATAATGTTATCAAACTCTGATGATTCATGATCGATATCAATCACATCGAATTAAAATAACCGAAACCAGTCTAATAAAGGATGAAATATACCATAACGAAACTACCATAATTTTTACTATGCAATATGATAACAAATTTTTTTAATTACTTAAATTATACCATTTTATAACATTTTATAATTATACCTTTAAATTCTAAGTTCTAATAGACTTCATTTTTGACACGTTTTTATAAGTATAATTTAAGGGACGTAATTACTGAACACCCTGTGTAATAAATCATGCTTGGGAAAGTTGGAGCTTTGTAATAACATCACACTGAAATCGTTAAATTCTTCTCAATATTAATTCCAATGTTAATAGGTCTTTTTTTTTTCAAATTGCAATCTATTCAAAACAGATTGAACTGGGTCTAAAACTTTGTCCTATTTAAGGGTAAATTCTTTTATTTTATAAGAATGACATACATCTAATAAACTGCAGCTATTCCCAAATGATGTTTTTTCGCATGATACGACACATTCTATTTCTGACATTTCATGGGTTTATGCAAGTGCATTAAATTATCTCATTTTGTGTCTTTAACAAAGAAAGGGATTTAACCATGCATAATTCAAAACCGCCTTTTATGCCATTCCCATCAAAGTGGATTTACAAAATAATTTTTTTAGAAAAAAAGCGGCCTTCCAGAGCAAAATGAAAGTAGTATCAAATGTGTTTTATTATGCATTCTGATACTTCAAAAGACTTTTACAGAAAATTTAAAGCAGTTGAAACGAAGAACAAATTTTATTTTCAAAACAACATTGAATAAATACTTTCGGCTTTCGAAGCTTTAGAAATTACTTTTCGGTCACAGTTTCGAAGAAATACTAGCACATTTATTAAAACTTTCGTATGGAAACTATACAAATTTAAAGAGAACAAATTACGAACTGAATCTAAGAACATGAATCGGACTAAGCATTGATCTGTGTTTTTATGTATATATATATA
>NC_092212.1:59288187-59295098 GCF_043381705.1 Parasteatoda tepidariorum | reverse complement strand
GGGGATGGTGTTTACCAACAGGATAATGCACCATGTCATAAGGGTCGAATCGTCATGGATTGGTTCGAGGAACATTCCAGTGACTTTCAAGTCATGTCCCCAAATTCACCTGACCTTAATCCAATAGAGCATTTGTGGTCCTACTTAGAAAACCAAATTCATGCTGCCACGCTACCCCCTCGTAATGTGAGGGAATTGCAGGGCCAGTTGGTGAGCGCTTGGTACCAGATACCTCAGACTACTTATCAGCACCTTGTGGAATCAATGCCATGGCGGGTGCTAGCAGTTTTGAGGGCTAAAGGTGGTCCTACATGTTATTAGCAGGGTGGTCATAATGTAATGACTCTTCGGTGTATATAAATATTAAGGGGACCGGAAAATAATGTCGTTTCGGGGCATTAAATATTCGTTAGCCTTGAAATTCATTTTTTTCTCTCGATGCATTTCGATCCAGCATTGAAAGTTCGTTGCTAACTAGGGTGAATACATTATTGATTGAAAATAAAATCTTGATAACAAATATCAGGTGCAGCACCGAAACGAAATTACTTTCCGGTAATACTATACCCGACAGTACTTGTACTATATTATATATATGCATGTGTGTGACAGGTTGGTATTTGGTAGGTTAGTGGTAGGTATTTAAAAAAAATCAGCCTGGTAAACTAAAGTGAGTTCTTCCATATTTATAGATTAAAAGATTAGTTCCATATTTATGGATTAATTTATAGATTAAAAGAATACGTACATTTGTTTTGCTCAGTTTGTCCCTATCCAATATTAAAATTAATAAATATGTATTCATTATAAGTCCCGCAGAGGACTGATCGTTAAGACACGGTTCCCAGCAGATCATCGAAGTCAAGCATCACTGGCTGCGGTCATTGTGAGGGTGGGTGACCACTTGGATCAGTCTGATTAGGGACCGAGGATGTGTTGTATTGGTCCTCGTTAAACTGTTCTACCGTAAAGAGCTCGACTTCGCGTGCAGGTCGTTGGGCTACCGAAGCAGGGGTGCCATCCCCTCTGCAGAGGATCAAAATTGTGATGACTTGTCTCCGGATCATCCTTAGGGATGTTGCCCTGACCGTCGCCAATAGCCCACTGCGCAGCTCTAGTGCGACGTAAATGAGCTACAACTACTACTACTATTCATTATAAATTGACAGATATTTAAAATGAGAACCTATTTCAAATTTTTATTCGAAACAAGTTCAAATGATGTTCGATATGTTGAAACCTTTTACTCCGAAAAAAAAATCTGATTTCTTAAAATTTATTTTTAGTTTAACTTTTTTAAAAGAGCTGTATAAAAATGTTTTAATTCTTTTCATTTTTTGTTCAGCGTTTTCTCAGCGGAAATAATTTAAGGGAGAGTAAAAATTTAATTAATGAACTGAGTTCACTAATGAGATAGAAATTGTTCCTTTCCGATATTGAAAATAATGATTGTCATATCAATTCACTATGAATAGACAGAAATTTATAAAGAGTATATATTTCAAAACATCATTAAAAACATGCAGAAATTAAAATAATAAAAATGAAAATTTAGTTTTTGAAATAAAAAAGGAAACATAGTCCAGTCATTTAAAAAAATTTAATTTATTCTTAACCTCTCTCGAATCCCTGAACAAAAAAATGCAAAATTTAAAATAATAAAAATTAAATTTTAACTTTTGAATTAAAAAACTAAACATAATCCAGCCATTCACAAAAATGCATTTAATTTCTCTCTTATCTCAGAACAAAAATCTATTTTAATCTTTTTATGGTCTGTTCTACAATCTTTCTACAATCTAGGCCGGAATAGCCTGGTCGCTAGTAGGACACTGGGCCTATGTCCAACAGTTCGTGGGTTAGATCCCTGCCGGCCAAAGACTCCCCGTGTAGTAAATGGTGACTGATGCACGTTAAATCTGTCCAGTCACAAAGTCCTCCTTGTCCCCAAAACAAATCAATATCTCTGGGGGTACTGATCCAGGAGAATTCTTGTCTTCTGGATTGGGTTCAAAATTACAAGACTGAGGAGTTGAACATTGGTAGTCATGAACCCAAAAATTTGGTTGACATATAAAATATAAAATAAAATCTTTCAGTGAAAAAGAATTAATGAAATATAAAATTGAGTTGATTTAGCATATTCTCTAATGAAATAGAAATGTTCCCATTCCATTATTAAAATTAATAATTGTCTTATTAATTCATTGAAAATAGACAAAGATTCATAACGAGTGCAATGTTACAAAGTATCTCTGAATACATGTAATTGTCTAAAAATTTGATGAGAAACATATTCCAATTTTTTTGCAAAATTTTTTAAATTATACCTACTCTCAAATTACAGAACAAAAAAAATTATTTTAATCTTTTTTATGGTCTGATCTACAATCTTTCAGAGAAAATAAATTAATAAAATTAAAAAGTGAGTTAATTAAGCATATTCTCTAATGAGATAGAAATTTTCCTTTTTTTTTATTAAAATTAATATCTGTCGTATCAACTGACTGAAAATAGACAAAATTTAAAAAAGAATACAATGTTACAAAGTATCACCGAAAGCACGTAATTCTCTTAAGATAAGAAAATAAACATATTCCTACCGCTGCGAAAATTAATTTTTAATTTTAATTTCTTTGTGTGTGTTGAATAAAAATGTTTTAAATTATTTGTATTGTTTATTCTACGATCTTGCAGAGAAAAATTAATGGAATGTGAAATTGCAATTAATTAACCGAATTCGCTAATGAGATAGAAATTAATAATTCTTTCTAATGCAGAAAAAAAGATGGAAAATAAAAATATTTCTAAACTTCTAAACATTTAAAATTAATTACTTAAAATAAATTAAAATTGATGGGACGTGATTAAGTATTCGAATAAAGGAATTTTTTATTAATAATGAACAATATTAACAACAAAAATGTTTTTTAAAATATGTGAGTCATTGAATTATTCAAAATTCATTTTGCGTTAATTCTCTGTTGCATAAAACTGACGCGGTTTGATTTGCTTAAAAATTGATTCTATCAAACTAGATTATCAGATTTTATCTATTGAGCCAGAAAAAGAATTTTAAAATTTGAAACATTGTGTACTTTAACACACACTTAAGCATTATAATAATTTTAATATTTCAGATTTTTATTCGCTAACTAATTTACTTCTTAAATTTATTAGGGCATAAAATATTCAAAATACGCTATTAAATTCCTTTAAATTTATATTTGACAGTTCAATCACTAATTCAATCAAATTTCTAGAATTTTAATGTTATATTGCCAAGGCTTCTATCATATATGAAATCAAGATTCTCGCAAACAATTAAAAGTTCGTTAATTCATAAAAAATAATTAGATTAAGGATAATTTTTAAGATTCTCAATTATCTCTTATTATAAACTATTTAATGATCAAATTTATTTTATTTAAAACAAACACAGTTTCTTAACAGAAGAAAAATTAAACAAAAAGATAAATAAAATAATTTTATTTTTTATTTATAGATTCTTTTTAATATTTTTACATCCGCCTATTTTTTACAAATCTGTTAAAAATTCTTTATTTTTGGTTTTATCTATTATCAAAAACAGGAAACCGTGACGAAACATACAGCATCGTAAAAATGTTATGTGTTACCAAAACTTTTAAATTTTTAACTGAAATTTGCGATCTAATTTCGAACTGCGGCCAAAAGCGAATCGTACGTAATCAACAAATCTGCGCTACGCAACAGAAAAACAGTTTAAAAAAATAATTTTATTATTTTTTTATTATTTGTTACCCTTTTCATTGAACTTAAAGTTTTATACATATAAAAAAAGAAAAAAATACGATTTTAGGAGTTTAAATCATCTTTTAAGTATTTTTTTCATTTATTAAGCGAATATAATTAATGCTTTTTTTATTGTGAAAATTATCCAAATTTTTGTGGCAATAACAAAGCTATGGAGAATTAGTTTCTAAACTCATTCAGATTTTAAAGCTCTGGAAGTTAATATTGCTCTAAAATTATATTTCCTACTCTGGGGAAAAAAGTATGGTTAAAACTACCAGAATATGATACTGTCTTTCTAGACATAAGAAAACACCCAAAAGTTCGGTAATTATTACCCAGCCGCTTTGACAAATAATTTTGATAAAATTAACAATAAAATATGATTTTGAAATGTGTAATAAAATTCGGTAACTGTAGTAAAATTTGATAATTTTATCATGATACCTTAGAGCAGTGGTTGGCAAACTTATTAGCCAGAGAGCCAAATATGAACATTACAACAATTTTTAAAAAAATTGGGAGCCAAATCTGCTTGTTTAGTAAACTTTTATTACACTAAATAAGTAGTACACTAAATAAAACTAAATTTCATACTTAATAAATATTTATTAATGCGAACAATGTGCTTGCATCTCCTTGGAAAGTTTGAGTAAGTCAGGTTTGTATGTTGTTGTTTTTAATTTTAGGCATGATTCCAAGTTCTCATCAATAAGACGACTTCTCAGTTTACTCTTGATAATGTTCATGCTTGAAAAAGATTGTTCGCATATATATGTAGAACCGAAAAGGGAAAGAACAGCAAACGCGAGCTTTTTCAGCTGATCGTAAGAGTCAGGAATACTATTCCAAGCGTTGAAAATGATCATGTCTTCCTTCTCCAGGTCATTCAAAGCAGACCACTTGTGTTGTGAACTAAGATCAAATTTTTTCTTCTCCAATATTTCCAATTCAACACAAAGACTTTCGAATTTAGAGCGCCATATCCTCTTGTTTTTTAAATCCAGCAATTGTATTTCAAAGCTACCAATATCAATTTCAAATGGAGAAAATTTCAACTTGGTTATCGTAGCATTAAGAGCATTTTTGACAAATGCTAAAGTTGCTCTGCTGTTTTTAAATTCCTGAAACCTACTGAGAAATGCTTCCCTCATATTTAAAATTATTTTTTTAAAATGGCGTTTATCAATAGAGGAATTATTTCCTTGGCGATGCTTCAGCAGGCTCGAAGGTTTACCAGGTTTTTTTGCCGGAGCGGCACTTAAGGAGCCAAAGAGCCACATGCGGCTCTGGAGCCGCACTTTGCCGACCACTGGGTTANAAAATTAACAATAAAATATGATTTTGAAATGTGTAATAAAATTCGGTAACTGTAGTAAAATTAGATAATTTTATCATGATACCTAAGAGCATGGGATAAAAACCATTTATTTAATTAAATTCTTTTTTCGGTTTTGTAATTTTACTAACTGTGGGGTAATCAGAACTATACTTTTGTAAGCCAAAGTTGACGAACGGAAAAATACCATATGAAGGAATTAAATAAGGTATATTATTTTTTTAAACCAGAAATTCCATTTTTACAGAGTGCTGTAATTATACAAGATTATTTCCTGTGTAGATTCGTATTTTGAATTTTCTCTCGAAAATCGTAGCGCCGCGAACAATAAACATGCAGAGTGATTCCACTAAGACATAAGATATCGTTATCATGAAAAATGAATTCAAATATGATCCAGGAATGCTCCTTTATCAAAATGCAGTAAGAATTCCGCAAAATACGACGTTTTGATTCAGATTAATGCAAGTAAGTAACTTAGGGAAGTTAATATTTTTACAAATTATGAAATTTTTATTTCATATTACCCTCTACGAAAAACAAGTAGATGGGTTTATAAAAGTAAAGCAATAAAATATTACCTTACAAATCCGATATTCAAGTTCATTTAACAAACATGTATTAAAAATTTTTAATGAATTTTAACTAAGCTCATTAATATTAAATCATTTAGCTCATAAAATGTTTTTATCAGTTTAACCCGCAGCTAAATACTTAACACAATGAGATAAATGAAAAGAAACGAGGAAGAAAGCATTACAATGAATACTAAACCCCATGAAAGAAACCATCCAGCACGACAGTAGTCACTACAAATAAATACAGCATCTGCAGTGCGCAGAATATTTTTTTTAAATCTGCAACCTGCAGATTATTTTTCATCTGCAGTCTGCAGATAATTTTTCATCTGAGTTTTCTTTGTATTTTGAAAAAGCATGCAAACAAATGAGGGTTTTTTTTTAAACATCTAACGTATTTCGATTAGAAATTAACAAGCTGAATTGAGACAACCTCGCAAAGAATTTTAAAAAAAATTCTATAACTTGATTACAGACTAAACAGTAAAGGGATTTATTCCATTTATTTTAGTATCATTGCATAAAATTCAACTTAAACTTAAGCAACATAAAGTTTTTATGCACAAGGACCATATATCTTCAAAATTTTGCTACATGTTAGACATTAAGCTGAATTTAAACAGTAAAATTATCTGTCTGACTACGTAGGGGTCGCAGACTACTTTGGATTTATGAAGGTAGTGCTGCAGATCCTCTCCTTAAATCCTGCTACCAGGATAATTGACATGTTGATGACTAATGTTGTCTGATAACTTCTATTAAAGCATCAGCATGGTTTTTGATTTATACGCAATTTAATATTTTCTGAAGATCCTCCCGACATGCCAAATGCTCCGGATTCAACAAAACATTTTAAAAAACAGTAGAGAAGCTACAAACTGAAGTTTGCAGATATTTGGTTAATTTTGGCAACATTTTAAAAGGCTCAACATGGCGTCGCTGTAACAAAGTGGTGTTTCACACAAGCCTTTGAATTACACTCTATAACAAAAAAATCGACGCACTAAGACGCGCAAAATCGATGCTCGATCAGGCTGGAATGATGCCGACTGGGGACGTATAGTCTTTAGCGACGAATCCCGCTTCCAACTGTGTCCTGACGATCATCGAAGACGTGTTTGGAGACGCACAGGGCAGAGGGGCATCCTGCCTTCACTATTGCACGCCACACCGGACCTCAACAAGGCATTATGGTCTGGGGTGCCATTTACTTTGACAGC
>NC_092212.1:59262892-59286923 GCF_043381705.1 Parasteatoda tepidariorum | reverse complement strand
CAAATTATGACAATCAACAATGAAATCATTTAATGGTAAAAATAAATTAAAACGAAGCAAATTATGACAATCAACAATGAAATCATTTAATGGTAAAAATAAATTAAAACGAAGCAAATTATGACAATCAACAATGAAATCATTTAATGGTAAAAATAAATTAAAACGAAACAAATTATGACAATCAACAATGAAATCATTTAATGGTAAAAATAAATTAAAACGAAGCAAATTATGACAATCAACAATGAAATCATTTAATGGTAAAAATAAATTAAAAAGAAGCAAATTATGATATTCAACAATGATATTAAAAGATTTTGAGACCTAACATAAAATTGCAACTTTAATTTTAAAAAAAAATTCAGTTACTACTACCACTATATTTCAGTACACTTAAGAAAATAATAAAAACATATTTCATAAAAATTCTAACGTCATTACTTGTAAGCATTAATTTTTTTTATTATTCACCTATTATAACCCCGATGTCACAGTGGTTAAAGTTCTTGATTGTCAGCGTTAAGAACTGTAGTTCATTCACCGATGGTGACTTGAAGCTCAAGCAACTTCTTTCAAATTAATGAGTACAAACTTATTTGTGAAGTAAACTATGTTGACCACATTATCACCAGCACATTGTTGGTGTCAACATTGCCTTAACCTCCGTGAACTCAATTCTCGAATTCTGTACTCTCAGGGGTATCGATTTGTAATGGGAACATGGAAGACTTTGTGACCCAACAGATTTAATGTACACCAGTCACCATTTACTACATGGGAAGTTTTCGGCAGTTGGGGATCGAACTCATGACCCCTTGGACATGGGCCCAACACCCTACTTACCAGACTTATCCCGTCCATCTTAAAATAGTAATACCAATGAATGTTTTTTTTAAATTGATTTTGGAGAAACAGGATAGTTTTGTCTCGCATATAATTTAATACATATTTGTATTTTGATTTGAATTTAAATATAGTACATTTTTAAAGTTAAAGTGGAGGTAACAATTTTTCTCTATTCCTGTTTGTGTTATGAGTTTCGATGAAGTTTATAGTTTTGATAAAGTTGTCTCATGATAGTATTGACGAAGTTATTCCCTGATAGTTTTGATAGAGTAATTCCACGATAGTTCTTTGACGAAGTTGTCCCACGATAGTTTAGATAAAGTAATTCCACGATAGTTTTTTGATAAAGTTTGTTGTGTTACGCATAAGCAAACTGCAAAATAAACATCGTTCAAATTTCAGTTATTCTGCAGTTTGCTTATGCGTACCACAACAAAGTTGTTCCATGATAGTTTCGATGAAGCAATTCTACGATAGTTTTGATGAAGTTGTCCCACGATAGTTTCGATTAAATTGTTCCACGATAGTTTCGTTGAAGTTATTCCACGATAGTTTTGATGAAATTGTCTCATGATAGTTGTGATGAAGTTGTCCCACTATAGTTTCGATGAAATTGTCCCACGATAGTTTTGATTAAGTTGTCCTTTGATAGTTTCGAGGAAGTTATCTCACGATAGTATTGATGAAGTTATCCCACGAAAATTTCGATAAAGTTATCCCGCGATAGATCGTGGACTTGAAGATATTCTAGAACGATATTTTTATTCTTTTCTCGTAATTTTAATTTTGCTTGACAATATGCATTTAATAAAGATTTTAATAGAGTTAAAAAGAGGTCCAAATCATTATAGCGGTAATTAACTTTTCATGAAATTAGCAGAAATTTACATTTTTCAGCGACCACTTGAATAATATAAATTGTTGCCTTATTCATAACATAACTCTTTATTTGTGTTTGAGCTATTGAATTACATTAGTGATTAAAAGTGTTTCAAATTCAAGTTTTAGAAACATGTGTTCTGAGCAAATGCCAACTCCATCTAGGAATGTTTTTGTAATCAGAGTATAGAGAAGGAATGAGTAAGATCAGTGTTGTGCTTGTACTACTATCTAACTGTAGCGTAAACGCAACAAAGATGTGCGATACCATGTTATAAAGAAAAATAAAGAATATTTATAGAGTTTGAGTCCTTGTGATTAGAGCAATATGAGCTATCGACGTGTTCTTTGTGAGAGACACAAACAGTGTGAGAGTTCTGTGTGAGAGACAAAAAACAACATGAAATATATTTTATAACAAAAATTTATATACTACTATAACAATTCTGAGGGACTATTTCTCTGAGCTCATTATAGTTAATATTTTCAGAAATAATAATTAATATTTTGGAAAAACATTTGCCTTTAACACTATTGAATTCAGACATTAAGAAGATTAAACTTGAAAACAATTAAACAACGTTCATAAATTGAACCAAAGTTCATCGGAAGTAATTTCAAATCAGTATTTAAACGTAATATTAGAAAGCATTTCCAGCTTTCACGAAACTAGTTTTACAGTCAAATTTTCCGATCCATTAAATGCATTGAAATAATTCAACCAAGAAAGATTTTTCCATTAAAAGAGGCAGAGGCTACCTTCAATCGAATCTCTCCCCTAAATCTAATGAAATGCAATCAAATTACGTGAATGTCAAAACAGTTGACGATTCAGGATCACCTTTTGATGTTTTCCTGAAAATCCCCGCAGGATATTTAAATGTCGTCACTCTTCTTGAATTTTAATTAAGCGTTTTCAATTTATTCGGGTAGTTTTTGAGCAACTAGAAGTTTTCGCGATATAAATAATCCTTTTTAAGTTAGTGGATATTGTTGTGAATAATTTGAATATTGGACAAATTGCCGTGGGCAGTTTTTGAGACAGGAGTTTTAGACGTTGCTTTAATTATTTATTATAGTTTATAAAGAGAATGTATTAATATTTTAAAAATATAATTTTGTTTTAAAATATTTAAAATTAATATAATATTTTTAATTATACTAATAAAACAAGTTATTCAATACTTGTAGAGGGGATATATCAACACTCTTAATATATATTTTTAAAATTCATATGAAAAATTAAGTAAACAAAATGCACATTTGAAATCTTAATTATAATTAATTTTAAACTATAATTAATAATTATTTGCAATTAATTTTATTTAATTTAATTAATTTCGCAATTAATTTTAGTTAATTTAATTAATTTTGCAATTAATTTTAATTATAATTAATATTTATTTATAATTAATTTTAATTATAATTCACCTTTATAAGAGTTAATTTTTATAGAAGTAATATTTCATTATAATTAATTTTAATTATAATTCACTTTTATAAGAGTTAATTTTTATAGAAGTAATATTTCATTATAATTAATATCTAATTATCATTAATATTTAATTATAATTAATTTTTAATTATACTTAAGATAATTTGTCAATTTTTATCTCTCTTAAATCAATATTTAAGCCAGATATAAAAAAAATAATTACTGAAATCTGATAAATTAATAAATTCTGAAAACTAAGACTAAGGTGATATTTTACTTATATTTATTTTTTAAATGCCAGTTTAACTTCCAGATAAAACTGTTTTAGCTGCTTAAGTTAATGTTTGGATAAGATATTTCCAGCAATATTCCACTTGTCTAATAGTTTTCTCTGGCAATCAAACAAATGTTAAAAATTTTTACTTTGCTTTCCTCTCTAAGAATTCAGGTATAATGATAACAGGTTTAATGATAACAGGTTTATTAATAATAGGTTTAATGACAACAGGCTTCAGTTATTTTTTTTTATCTTCAGTATTTAGTATCATTCCTACTGTACACTATAAAAAAAACTTGGTTTACAATTGCCACCATTTTTGGTGATGAGTTCAATTTTTTGAAGTGATACTTCTTAAGCGACTTCCAACAAGGTTGCGTTAAACGTTTAAAGCTACATTTTTATATGCCGGGAAATCAGGTGGTAGGATCCAGTTTTCCCTCATTCATTTCCATATTGTTTTGGTTCTCACTAGCATAAAAATAATAAAAGTCATAAAAGTATTGTTTTTCTATAAATATTTTAGTTTGATTTGATACAAATATAATTTAATAGGGTAGAATTTTTTATTTTCAAACTTAGTGGATAACAATTGTAAAAATTAAGTGAAAACAATCCCACGGACAATGTGACGGATTTAAGGTTATGTCAAGGCACGTCTCTTGTGAATATCAATTGATTGTTAGGTTTTCTCTTTTCTAATTGCCATTTATATTTCACCAAATGCAGCCATGAGGGATATTAAATTATTTATTGCAAAATCTTTATTGCCACTATCCACTGCAGGTTCACAAGCTCTGGCAGACGTTACTGGTGAAGAAATTGATTATTGTGAGCGGCCTGTGATCCTTGCAGGAGATTTTAATGTGAATTTCTCGTTACCTGAAGCTGAAACATTATTAACCTTCCTTAAAGACAAATTTGGATTGGAAATGATAAATGGTAGGAATGATCCAACAACCAAAGGGGTAACTACCATTGATGCAGTTTTTGCAAGAAATATTGAAAAAATAGAACTCAAACATTTCGTATCTTACTTTAGTTATCATAATCCCATTGTAAATGTTATAGATTTGGATATTTCTCCACTCGAAAATGATAATTAAAAGATGCGATCAATTGTGTATTGTAAGCATTGTTAATAAAGTTTGTCTTAAAGAAACAATATGATTTCACTAAAAATCAATTTCTACCCCTTCCTATTTTCATTTCCACATTACGAAGTTTCACTTCTTCCTCGCAGAGGGACTCCACGCACTATTTTTTAATAGAATATAGTTAGATATATGAATATAGTTAGATAATATAGTTTTAACTGCAAATTAAAGATAACTTTCCCCACTATTGCTTAAGACTGAAAATAGAAAATTTCATTCCAATTGTAATAGATTTGATAGATTATTGTTTACTTTAATTCAATATTTTTTTTCATATGTTTTTTCACCAAATTTTTTTTAAAAATTCATTTATTCATTTTTTTGCTTATTGGTTTTTATTTTATAACCGTCTTTAAGCAGTAGACCTAATTTTCTGTTTGCGACTACCATTGCTCAACTCCGTAGCTCTTGCAATTTTGACTATTGAAAACTCCTGGTACGTCCCTCCGCTTATGTTATGCTTACGAGGCGAAGTGTAAACAGGCTTAATATTCTAGGAAGTTTTATTATTATGATTTGTTTTTAAATTTACACTTAAAATCTTACCATTCATAAAAGTTTTCCGTAATTTATAAATTCTAACAGGTCGTGAGCCTAAAATAAATTTAACGAAATTATCACAGCGTAAAAAAGCGTAAAGTCAGCCATGTTTTGAGTGATATTTGGCTGTATTTGTGTTAAATAGTACCATTTGTTATTTTTTGTGTAGCATCATAGCAAGTTTGTGGATTCTTCCTAATTAATTTGTTGTTTGTTTCGTTGAAAATTAGATTGAAGGAATACGTTATATTGAAATCACCACAAGTACTATAATCATATTGGATGATGCCCTTTCTCAAGCGCATGCGCGAAAAGTCAACCGGAAGTAATAGCCTGGAAGTCTTAAGACGAATTTTATCCCCTGGTGACATCTGCTCTCAGCTATACACGGTCAACCATCCATACACGGCGCAGCATGCGCAGTGTACCAATGCAGGATGCGTAGCGTTTTTAAAAAGTGCTTAAAGGTGCTTATTTTCAATTTTCATTTTTTAAAAGCCCTTAAAGGTGCTTTTTTCATTGTGTGTTTATAAAATTTTCCCTTTTTCAAAATGAGATTTTTCCTTTACCATGTTGATTTTCGCTACGAATTATGCAAAAAGACACAGTTCACATTGTATTATTCAACGTTTTCACAATTAATTCAACCTCAATCTATTTCGGCGTATTGTCAGTCCGTAGCGTATAAAAACGCCGATCGTTTTCAAAATTTCATGATTTTTGACAATTGTCAAAAACAATGCCAAACAGTTATTGACATGACGGTTAAAACAAGACAAAACAGTCAATTGTCAAAAACTTTCCAACCCTGCCTAATTAATGATATTTTTTTAAAGTGCTTAAAAATATTTTTGAATGCTTGGAAAGTTCTTAAAAGGTGCTTATTTTTGTTGAATAATTTGGCTACGCACCCTGCAATGTCTTTTTTTTTATGGTTTGGAAACTATGCTAGTTGTAAATAGTTACGAAACCTTTTACACAAACCAAAACTTTACGGCTTTTAACCGTAACAGTTTTAAATGGTTTCAAAACCGTAAAAGTAATGAATTGTTCCTAACCGTGAACTTCATGTTTAGTCGGAAGCACAAACTGCTTCTGGTTATTTTACCGTAATTTCAGAATGAAAATTCTGACGATGTATAATTTTTTTAAAACTTTTTTTCTTGAGAATTTTAAAAATGGATTCAGAGCTGAATATTAAAGTTAACTGCATCACCTTGTATCTGATATTTATTGCTTTGAGTATATTCGCCTTTTACAGTAAAAATCAGATTTACTTATTCCTTTAGTAAAAAAATGAAACAGCAAAAGTTTTATTAAAAATTAATTGCTTTATTTTAGAAGTAAAGATAAAGAGTTGATCAGAAAAATGCATACGAATTGTTCGCCCTATTATTTCCAAGAAATGCTTCTGTAATAACTACATTCTTATAAAAAATTCTCAAAAGTTAAAATAGAAGTAATTAAGGTTAAAAAACATCGGGAATAATGTTTTGAAAAATTATTTTCAAAATTGAAAGCATAAAAAGTTTGTTACAGACAGCTTTGCATGTTTTAAGAAACTTCAGCATAATATTTTACCTCATTAAAAAGAAATAATCAAAGCAGTGCATTTGGCAGCTCATTATTTCCCTTCAAAACTTGAACGTACCATTTTTATAAGACTTTAAAATATGAATCTACAATATTCATATTTTCCAGTCATGTTCATTAAATTTTTATATCTGTTCAAAATCTGTCAATAAAAACCACCACTATATTATTTCCTCATAATGACAACGGAACATTTCAGCCCTTAAAATATAAGTACTAAAATAATTAACTAATTTTCAATAGTTTAAAATATTTAAGTATCTAAGGTAGAACTATGCAAGGAGTACTTTCTTTATTTTTAATGTTTTATTGATTAATGTTTATGTTGATTGTTTGAAAATATTGTTACCAGGGGAGATTATTTTTTTTAATCAAAAATCTAAATCTATCTGATAATAATTTAGCTGTCAGAATTATAAGAATATTCAAGAAACAAGTGTTGTTGTTCATTTATTGATGTTCATTTACGTCGCACTAGTGCTGCACATTGGGCTGTTGGCAACGATCTGGGAAACATCCCTGAGGATGATCCGAAGACATGCCATCACAATTTTAATCCTCTGCAGAGGGGATTGCACCCCCGCTAAAGTAGCCCGACGACCTGCACGCGAAGTCGAGCACTTTACGGTAGAACAGTTTATAGGACCAATACCGCACACCCTCGGTCCCTACGCAGGCTGATCCAAGTGGTCACCCACCCGCACACTGACCGTAGCCAGTGATGCTTGACTTCGGTGATCTGCTGGGAACCGTGTCTTAACGATCAGTCCACTGCGGGACTCAAAACTGAATGAAATTTTTGACTTCAACGATAGAGTCAATATATCACCATGTATTGAAACTAACTAGTTTTAATAACAAATCTCTCTGAACATTCAGAATATTCTTACATTTATTTTTCAAAAAATGCAAAAAACCTTTTTCACAAAGTCCAGTACTAAGCACGGCCCATTACCACGATGCTCGCGGACCACTCGTGGGCGTGGCCCGTGAATTCTAGAAGATTAATAGTGCATTGCATACTATATTTATACCATTCTAGATTATTATATACTAACTGAAAGATATCCATGCCAGTACTATTTCATTTTATTTTAATACCGTCATTGAACAGTCAACCCAGTTTTGAATTTGCAACTATAATATCAATGCTCAACTCAGTAAATTCGTAATTTTGATCTCATTCCAGAAGACAAGGACACTAAAGGATCCAGTATTGGGAGAAATTGCCTTCGTTGAGGTTTTTTTAGATGGAACTAAAACGCATTTGCGTTACATAGAGAGGAAGACCCCGAGAACTTCGCACAGTTAGTCTGACAGCAAGGGGGCTCCAACCCATGATCCGTCTAATACTGAGGACACATTTACGCCAGCACTGTAGCGGTCGGTGAGAGCCGGGTGTGGAATTCGTATCGATCAGCCATTACTGAAATCCGAACCCGGGTCACCTCAGTGGGAGACGAGCGCTATATCCTCTAAGCCACACTAGCTCTCATACCAGTACTAGTAATACAAGTACATTGTATGCTATATTCACACTATTTAGCAAATTAAATTCATGGAGTGGGTGTAATTTGAATTTATTATTAACACCGAATTGAAAAAAATGTTCATTCTTGAATTATTAGCTGTTAAGAGTTTAAAATTAGTCATTACAATCATATTATTTTTAGATTCAATATCATACTTCTTAAACTTAGCCATTTTTGTATTTAAGAAAAAATTATTTAATTGTTATCTTTTACATCATTTTACATCAATATGACGGAGTTATTTTGCTTTAAAGAAGTAGTTCCCTTCGGCTATTTGTATCGAAGGAAAAATTGCTTCTTTCTCTGACCAATTGAACAAAAAGAGAAATTTCATTGAGTCGGGGAAAAAAGAATAAAAAGAACGAGAAAAATCATGGAAGGAAAAAGGAAATAATTAGAGATTCTTGTCGAATCGTAGTTAAGAGATTTCCGGTAAAAAGGTGTTAAATTGCTTCAGGTGCCGGTTTCTGAAGTTGATTACAAACAAGACTTCTCTTCTGAAAGGCTGAAACATTAAAGCGGAAAGAAATATTGGACATTCTGGAAATATTCTGAACTTGTGTATTTGAGTTGGGAAAGTTTAAATTGATTTAATTTATAAGATTCAATGTCTAGTGAGTAATTTTTAAAATAGGTTCATAAATATACTAAAGAAAAAATTACGTTAGTTAAAAATTCAGTTTGACGTGTTTCAATGGAGAGAAAAAGTAAATTTATTTTAAGTTCTTTAAATAATTTTATAATTTAGACATTCTTGTCAAATTGTAGTTAAGAGATTTCCAGTGAAATGCTTCAGGTGCCACGTTCTGGAATCGATTACAAACAAGACTTCTGAAAGGCTACGAAATCAAAACTGAAAGAAATATTGGAAATATTCTGGATCTATGTATCTGGAATGGGTAAGTTTAAATCAATTTAATTTCTAAGATTCAATGTCTAGCAGATGATTTCTAAGATTGGTTCATAAATATATTGAAGAAAAATTTGTTTTAGTTAAAAGCTGTGTTTCAATGAATGACAGAATTTAATTTAATTGATATTCGTTAAAATAGTTTAATAGTTTAGAGATTGCTTTCAAAATATAGTTAAGAGATTTCAGTAAGCAGGTGTTAAGTTGCTTCAGGTGCCACTTTCTGGAGTGGTTTACAAACAAGAATATTCTTTTTAAAGGATAAAATATAAAAACGAAACAAAAAATTACTAATACTGGAAATATTCTATTGGAATATTTAATGACTAGATTTGAATGATTCAATGACTAGTTGGTTATTTTTGAAATTGATTCATAAATATGCAAAAGAAAAACTTACGAAAATTAGGTTTTCATGAGTTTCAATTTAGGAAAGAAGTTCGCTTAATTTAAATTCGTTAAAATAATTAAATAACTTACGCATTGCAAGCAATTATTCAATCCTACACTGTTTTATGTTGATGATACTTACTTTATGACGCATACATGCATCAATTTCCACTTTTTTCATAAGAAAAACGCGTGACAGTAAACCATTACAAGGAATTTTACAACCTTATACTGTTTGTTTATCATGATACCTTCGTTATGACGCCATTACAAGCAATTATTCAACCTTATACTGTTTATTTATTATGATACCTTTGTTATGACGCCATTACAAGCAATTTTGCAACCTTATACTGTTTGTTTATCATGATACCTTCGTTATGACGCTATTACAAGCAATTATTCAACCTTATACTGTTTGTTTATTATGATACCTTTGTTATGACGCCATTACAAGCAATTATTCAACCTTATGTTTGTTTATTATGATACCTTTGTTATGACGCCATTACAAGCAACTATTCAACCTTATACTGTTTGTTTATTATGGTACCTTCGTTATGACGCCATTACAAGCAATTATTCAACCTTATACTGTTTGTTTATTATGATTCCTTTATTATGACGCATATTTGCATTAATTTCCAATTCCACCTTTTTTTATAAAAATGCTTGTGACACTTACCGATTGCAAGCAATTATTCAACCTTATAATGCTTATTTATTATGATACCTTTGTTATGACGCCATTACAAGCAATTATTCAACCTTATACTGTTTGTTTATTATGATTCCTTTATTATGACGCATATTTGCATTAATTTCCAATTCCACCTTTTTTATAAGGATGCTTGTGACACTTACCAATTGCAAGAAATTATTCAACCCTGCACTATTTGATGTTGATGATACTTTCTTTATGACACATATATGCATCAATTTCTAATTCCACTTTTTTCATTAGAAAAACGCCTGGCATTTGCGCTTTACAATCAGAAACTATGTATAGTTTCATGATGATGATGATACTTTTACGATTACGCGTATGCGCCAATTTCTTTTTCTCTTTACTCTTCTTAACCAAAAATCTGAACTTCAATTTTTAAAATTTGCATCAGTTTTGCGAATGAACTTGCATTTAAACAATAATAAATCCTTTCCCAGAAAACCATATCTAAACATTAATTCAAATCTAATCTAAATAGATATTCAAAAAGCACATCATTTTGCGAGAAAACGTCATGCACAGCTAGGTTAAAAAACTAATTAAAAAGAACAATTAAAATTGAAATAAGCAAATAATGTCTAATATGTTTCTGCAAAAAATTTATTGGATACATTTAAACATTAATTTTATACAGCGACACTTACTTTCTTGAAAACTAAAAAATATTTTAAAGGAAATAGCTCTACCTCTGCATTGTATGACATTTACCAAATTCTCCACTTTGAGTAATGTCTGGAAGTTAAAACTTTAACGCTTTTATACTTCTTGAATAAAAATGAGAGGAAATATTTTAGCATGCATTATTCAAATATAGCTCTCAATATATTCGAAACAGTTTTAAAGATTTGAAATGGTGTATTCTAAGAGGAAAAATATAACCAGAATGTAACTTTTCAAATGAGGCCTTTTTGTTGCTTTTTCAGACATCACTTTAAAGACACCATTCAAATATGTATGAGTGACATTTTCGAAACTCGAATTCAGTGTATAAATTGTCTCATTATAATTGGTTTCGATATTTGTGACATTTTGTTGTATTTTAAAAGAATCGAAAATTTTTATCGCTTGTTTTCTTAAACGAAACGAGTAAGAAAATTAAATCATCATACTGTTTGACATATTTTTAAAGTTTTATTCTAAATATTTCTGTTAATTGAAATTCGTCGGAAATTTTGCAGGATTTTATGTAGAACTTAGCTTTATCAGTTCAGTTTTAAAATTCTGATCGATTTCCTCATTATAACACATTTATAAATTATTTACAATGTATACATTTATAGCCTGGAGAAATTTTATTATTTTATAACTGTCGTTGAACAGCCGATCTAATTTCGAGTTTATGAACTACCAATGTTTAATTCAAATCCATGTAATTTTGAACCCAGTCCAGAAGACAGAAGAACTCCTGGATCACGTGTTGGGCAAAATTTGCCTTCGTAGAAGACTTTTTCAATGTAACAAACTCTCATTTGCATGACATAGTGAGGAGAACCACAAAAACCTCCCACGGTTAGCCTGGCAGCAAGTTGACTCGAACCAATGATCCCTCCACCACTGAGTATATTTTTCATCAACACTGTGATCGGTGCGAGCAAGGTGCTGAATTCATATCGACAAGCTATCGCTGGGATTCGAGACCTTGTCACCTCATTGGGAGGCGAGCGCCATATCCCCAGAGCCACTACGGCTCTATGTAGAATATAGCTTCATCAGTTTCAGTTTTAAGACTATGATCTATTTTATCATCATGACGCGTTCATAAAATATTTACAAAATATATATTTATTGCCTGGATATATATTTATTATGAAATTTATTGCATCATTGAAAGAATACATTTCCGATACGTTTCTTATAAACTTAATACTTTGAGTGATTTCATCATTTCAAATGCATCTTTTTAGAATCACATAATCAAAATTGGGAAAGAGCTGGAATTTATGCATTGAAAATTTGTTTAGGACAATATGAAATTTTTTTTTCACATGTAAAACATATTTTTCTTTCTTTCTTTTTTTTTATCTTTTATACATATGTATATATTTTTTTTGTCGAAAAACGTGCATTTTTTAAATTTATGTTACGGGAGGTGGAATTATTACGGGAATTTTTTTAAATTTACATTACGAAACATCATGTATATAATTTACAAGCAATGACAGCAAATTGGGTATAATATAGCCTACGTCACAGGTTGTGTTGTTCCTACTAAATTTAACCCATGAACGGCATTTTCTGCGAGCCTAACTTCAAGCCACAAATAAACAAACGAAGTGTTCGATCGTTTAAATAGCTGCTCGCCAGATTTTATTGCATTATAAAGAAAAGTTATTGAAACTAAATACAACTAAATAAACAACAACAACTAAAACAAATAACAACAACTACTAATAACAATAACTAAATAAACAACAACTAAATTCCATTCGTTTAGCATTGCGTCATATGTTGTTCCTACTAAATCGAAGTAGTTGTGTTTTTTTCATATTATACCCAATTGTCATTTTTTCCAGTTGGTTTGGAAATATTTTTTTAAGAAGTAGTTCGTGTTATTAATAAAAATATTTATATAATATTTATATCAGTTCGCCGAGTTTCCACTCCCAAGCTTGATAACCGATTATTTAGAGTTAGTGAGTTAGTTTCGTCTTATTTTGTTTTTTCAAATCAAATTATCATATTTTCCTCAGAATCGAGTTCTTGCAACTAATTACAAGGTTTTGTATAAACACGTGGTTGCGCATGGTATTTTAACGTTACAGATTAAAGCTTGGGTTTATTATCAAGTGGAATCATTTTTGAGATCAGGTTTAATTGGATACCTGTATGCAACGTCACACTTATTGGTCGATCCTAATAGGCTGACCCGTGGCTGACATAATTTATAAGAGTATCCAATTGAGAGTTTACGTTTAAGCTCTAATGATTAGGATACAACTTCGGTGAACCTGGATGGTGTTGGAAACTTATGTATCCATATAGATTTTAAATATTTTACAATAAACATGTTGCAGTTTTTCAGTTTCTATATTTCTTTACGTTTTTTTTTCTTCTTCTTTTTTTTGGTCAGCTTAAAGGTCGTTTTACTGTTAACATTTCAGAATTGTTCACGTTTCTTGAAAATAATGGCTAAATAAAATTTTAGCCTGGTTAGTACCGTTAGTGCTATAATTTCATACCCTGATCTACATTTTATAATTCAATGGTTTACCGAGTTATCACAATTTTTTTTATTGTCTACGCTACAGTTCTAAATAATTCTTTTTAAAATCAAATTAAAACTATTATTCTAAGAAAAATATTTAATTTTACAGTTTGAAAAAAACAATATCATTTTTTAAATTATTATTTTTGGTAAATTAACTAAACATAGAAATTCAATTAAGAACAATGCTCTTTATGAGAGGGAATAGAATTATTAATTCCAACTATTCAAACAAACAATTTCAGTAAACCCTTCGAGCAAACAAACTCAGATTTATCTTCAATTATCTAAAGCAAACAGTTTATTAAAAAACAGCTGCGAACTGTATATTTAAGAATCCATTTTTTATTTCAAGAAACGATAGCTGACAGTTATGATAATTTTTTGGCATTAGACTACAATCTACTCTTCAAATAAAGCAGTTATCAATCTATCTTAAGATAATAAAAAAAGAGCTAATTAAATGAAAACTTTTAAGGTTTAATATTTTTATTTTATTCGATATTTTGATAATGGTAAAAAAAAGTTAGTTTCCGTTTTAATCTCAATCATTCAATAAACTACTAATGATTGCGATTGTTTTTCTAAAACTGCAATACTTTCTTAAAACATTAAAAGGATTGTCCTTTTTTTATTTAAATCAATGCAAAAGTTTCAATAGATTTATTAATTTAATGGATCCAATTGGTTTAGACGCATTTTTTTTTAAAAAAAGGCTTATTTGTAATTTAAATTTTATGATTTGTAAGCAAGCGTCCGAAAATTATAAATTTAAAAGAACGTTTAAAAATTTAAAAATCAATTTTCAAAAATGAGCTAATATGAGCTTAAAAACTAAAAAATTTTAACATCACGCTTCTAGTAAACGAGTTACCACAATTTTTCATTGTCAAATTCGAAAAAGTTCTAAACCGTCCTTTTTTAAATCAAATTCAAATTATCATTTTAAGAAAAATAATTTAATTTTATTGTATGCAAAAACCAATATCCTTTTTTAAAATTATTATTTTATTCTAACTAAACATAGAAATTCAATTTAGAACAATGCCTTTGAAGAGAGGAAATAAAATTATTATTTCCAACTTTTTCAACAAAAAATTTCTGTAAACTGTTTGAGCAAACAGACTCAGATTGATCCTCAATTATCTAAAGCAAACAGTTTAATAAAAACAGCCGCGTACTGTATATTTTAGGATCTATCTTTTATTTTGAGAAACGATAGCTGATAGTTATTATGATAATTGTTTGGCATTAAAAAAACTATCTACTCTTCAAATAAAGCGGTTATCAATCTTTTTTACCGTAGAAAAAAGAACTAATTAAATGAAAACCTCTAAGGTCTAATATTTTCATTTCATTCGATATTCTGATAATGGTGAAAAAAATATGTTTTTTAATCTCAATCATCCAATAAACTATTACTGATTGTGATTGCTTTTCAAAAACTGCAATACTCTAAAGAATAAAAGAAGTTTTCGTATTTCTTTTTATCAAACATAAAAAGAATTTTTTTTAAAATTTGAATCAATGCAAGAGTTACAATAGATTTAATAATTTAACTTATTCAACTGGTTTCGTTCGAAAAATGTTTTAAAAAAAGGCATAATTAAAATTTTAGTTTTATGTTTGGTAAACAAGAGTCCTAAAATAACGTTTAAAAATTCATAAAACATTTTTCGAACTAAGCGCAAATTTGAGATTAAAAACTACAAATTTTTCATGTCATCCTAACAGATCTACAACAAATTGTAAAGCATAAATTTCAGAACAATACTTTTTCTAGATCAATAATGTGATTGCCTGTGTTTTGAACTAAAATTTTAAAAAAGTTTTTTAAGAAAAAGGCAATGAAATAGAACTAAATATATTGTTTAACATTAAATTTTTTTAGAAAAATTCGAAATATTCTTAAACCTTGATGATAATTACATTGTCAAGCTTTGACTTCAGCTTTTAGTTCAAAACATCACTAACATTACACAAAATCTACATATAAAATTGCAAAAATTTTCTATTATGAACTTTATGCTTTCTATTATGAACCTCTTTCGTAATCTTTATTAGGGAAAAGAAATTTTTCTGAAAATCAAAGTTTTTGAAAAATGCAAGAAAAAGCTAAAATGTTAAAAAAAATTCTGACCAAGAAATTAATAATTCAAAGATTAATTTTTGAAAATGAATTTTATTTGTACTCAAAGCAAAATTAAAAAAATTTGTTTCATTTTTGGCAGTTTATTTAAGGCTTTTGGTTTGTTTGTAGGGATACTAAAAAACTACTGTCATTTCATTTCTGAACATCGGTAATCAAAAATTCAAGATCTCTTGTAGAGCTGTTGAACTAAAGTGTAAGTATGGATAATAGGGCCGAGATAGCTTGTCTGGTAGTACAGTAGGCCCATGTCCAAGAGATCGCGGGTTCGATCCCCGCCGGCCGAAGACTCCCCGTGTAGTGAATGGTGACTGATGCACGTTAAATCTGTCGAGTCACGAACTCCTCCATGTTCCCATAATAAATCATACCTCTGGGCTCTGGGGGTACTGATTCAGGAGTTTCCTTCCTTTCTGGATTAGTTCAAAATTGCAAGGCTGTGGAAATTTTGGTCAAAATTCCGGAATTTTACCCAGATTTTCACCCTATTTCGGATATTTTAGTATATCGAATACTCTATGAAAAATAGATAATTCTATAATTTAGTCGCCATAATTGAATTAAAAAAAGATAAATTTCAAGTGCTTCGTCCATAACAATTTACATAGAAACCCCCAATTTCTTTTATGTTTTAAAAAATGCATTTGAAAATTTTTAAGCCCTGATTAACTGCAGCCGTTTTTTTCGTTTTGTACTGCAGTCTGGTAATAGGTAAAGAAAATGTAGCATCATTGCTTTCTGCTTTTAAAATTCTTTGAATTTGAATTTTATAAATAAGATTTTGAAAATTTCTTTTTGTTAAATTTGCAGAATTGTGGTAAATATTGTAATCTATTTTCAAAAATCTTTAAATTAGATTTTAGTTAATTAGATTCTGTAAATTTCCTGATGTAGAATTTACAAAATTTTGGTAAGATATCGTGTTTTTATTTTTATAAATCGTTAAATTAACTTTTAGTAAATTGGTCTCTTTAAATTTCTGTTTCCATTCATTCTTCTGCTGAATAAGTCAACAGAGTTTTGGTGCAAAGCAATAGTCGAAATATTGTACATGAATAAAGTTTTGTCCACCGTTTTCGGAGCCAGAAAAACACGATTTGTCGCCAACAATGGAAAACTTTATACCAAATTAGTAGTTATACTTTTCAGGTTTTTCTTTGAAATAATTTTTTTGTTAAAATGTAATTAATTTCAAGTACTTTTATGCTTAGTAATTTTTGAAAATGGACTGTACTACAGTTTTTTTCATGGAAGATTTTTAGACGGAATTAAAGAAATGTAAAAAAATAATAATAAATAAATAAATAAACAAGGGAAAATATATTATAAAAAATCAGAAATATTACAAAAGAATAGTCTTTTTTTAAAAAATCTAAAAAATTTAAAAAGTCAGAAAACAAAAAGAAACAGAGATATGATCGTCATCTAAACTGATTAACTTTTTGCAAAAATGATATAAAAATATTTTCTTAACCAATTTGCTAGATTGCAAAATATGAAATTTTCTTTATTTCCAATGCAGCAGGCGATATAGACGTTATCCTAACGCCGTACGGAGATCAGAAGAAAAGAAAAATACAAATACAGAAAGATATGAGATATACAAAATACAAAAACAAAAGCAAAACATTAAACACAAAACTTAAGTCAAGAACTTAAATTGATCAAAAGTTCTCTGGCCTCCCAGTATCGGGAGTAGATGCAGTTCTTTGAAAAATGAAATTTAAACGAATGAAATTTGTCTTCGTGGAGGATTTTTTATGGAACTAACCCAAATGGTCGTTATACGAATAGGAAAACCACGAAAACCTTTCACGATTAGCCTGATGGCAAGGAGATTCTAAGTCCTGATTCATCTACCACTGAACCGATGAACTCTTTATTCCGTCCTGACACCACACACATACGTCTTGCTTCCAGTTTCTTTCTATATAACTTGTTGACATAATTTATTATTAACTTAAACTCTTAAATGCTCAAGTCTAAGCTCAAGTTTGGCCATCAACTGAACTGACGAGAAAATAATGTTAAAAGTTTTTAAACTGAAAAAATACTAACTAATATTTCTTTCATATATCAACAATTTAAATTTGCTCAAAAGATATTTAACTTAACTTTAAAGCAGTTGTTCGCCATTAGAATAATATATCTTTCCATAAACAGATTCGTAGCTAAGAGACTGATGCTTTTGCCAAACTCAATAGTCTTTATTCCAAACAATTCTATCGCTTCACACTCCATTGAATTTTCACTATTTATTCCCGGCCATCAGTATTCAAAGCAAAACCAAACAATGGGTGAAATCCCAAAATGAACGAGATAATTCGATTCTAAATCAAAGTGGGAAAGTTAGAATCCAAGAAGTTAATTCTGTACCACAATTTGGAAACCATAAAAGGAATCGAAACTATTCAATTGTGATCGAGTTTTCCTTTAAATAGTCTGGGGGTGAAATTAATCTCTTCCAGAAATCTATGGTATAATCAGATTCAGTAGATCAACTGAAAGTAGTATTTAAATACTAAGTATCCAAAAAGTATCGATGACGGAAAAAAATGCAATTGTAATATTTACCAAATTCTGCTTAAAACAGAAAAAAAAATTCTTCCTAACTTACATAGTTACTGAGCATAAAAGGAAGATTTCCTCTAAACATCGAACTATTTTCTGCGAATGGTGGTTATATTGAAAACAATGTTCCTTAATTAAATAAATAATCACGAGAAACTTAAGCGATAAGACACTATTTGATTATTTTTGAAGAAACTTCATTCGCTTCAAAAATATGCATATTGCTATTCATATTATTTTTGAAGCGAGTGACGTTTCTAATCAGGTAATGTTCTTTAGTGTTTCTCATTACCAGCGCCATCTGTTGACAAACTTTGCCACTTATTTTGAAACTTGGTAAGGTTAAATTCGTAGTTTCTTTATGCAGAAAGCAACAAACCTAACATTTAATTGTATTTCCATTTATATTTGATTTTACAAATCGTTTGTCATTTTTGTAACTAGTATTGATATTTCAAGTATAATGTATTAAATGACACCAATGTTTAATTTTTTTTAAAGATCAAAAATCTGGTCACTATAATTTTTCGCAGCTTAGGAGTATGCACACTTTAAAACATTCTTCTAGAAATGTTCTCTTACATTAAATTAAGTAAATGAGTAAGACANGATTAAGTAATAGATCAACTGAAAGTAGTATTTAAATACTAAGTATCCAAAAAATATCGATGACGGAAAAAAATACAATTGTAATATTTACCAAATTCTGCTTAAAACATAAAAAAAATTCTTACTAACTTTCAGACATAGTTACTGAGCATGAGAAGAAGATTTCCTCTAAACAGCGAACTATTTTCCTCAAATGGTGGTTATATAGAAAACTATGTTCCTTAATTAAATAAACAATCAGAAGAAACTTCGGTAATACTATCGGATTATTTTTGAAGAAACTTCATTCGCTACAAAAATAAATGTTTATATATTGCTATTTACTATATATTTTTGAAGCGAGTGAAGTTTCTAATCAGGTAATGTTCTTTATTGTTTCTCATTACCAGCGCCATCTGTTGACAAACTTTGCCACTAATTTTGAAACTTGGTAAGGTTAAATTCGTAGTTTCTTTAAGCAGAACGCAACAAACCTTACATTTAATTGTATTTCCATTTATATTTGATTTTACAAATCGTTGGTCATTTTTGCAACTATTGATATTTCAAGTATAATGTATTAAATGACACCAATGTTTAATTTCTTTTAAAGATCAAAAATCTGGTCACTATAATTTTTCGCAGCTTAGGAGTATGCACACTTTAAAACATTCTTTCAGAAATGTTCTCTTACATTAAATTAAGTAAATGAGTAAGACATATTGAGCTTTTTGTTTTAATTCGCGTAAGTATGGATGAAATGAACATTTTAAGCGACATTCATCGAACGATTTTCAAATGTATTTTAGAACATAAAGCATTGAATCCTTCTTTGTTTTATCTGATTTTAACTTTAACTTTTAGAACAGTATTCTCAAGTTCGTATGGCATAGAATTGTGTACTAATAAACTAATTTTTTGGAGAAATTTCATTGCGGTTTCTCATTTTAGTGATTTTTTTATAAACTGAATTTTCATATTATATATGGATTCAAGTGATTAAGTAGAAACAAAATAGGATTGCTAAAATTTATTCCCGATATAATGATATAATGGCACATTTCAAAATGAACTGATTTTTGTGACCATTTTATTTTTAAAGTTTATTTTCAGATTGTAACCCTAAATAAAATGAACACCCTGCTTTAAAAGCGCTGAGCATGTTTCATGTTAACTGCTTCATAATTTCATCAAACTGGGTGTTGAAAAAACCCTCTTTTTTATCGTGATATTATGTTTTAAATTTAAAAATTTGTCGGATCTGAATTTAATCAGCTATAGTTTTTTTTTCTCAATGAAATGGATATAAACAAAAGTTTATGCTCACTTAGTTTTATTAAAAATATCTCATAATAAAAAGCTTTCGATGTCGTTTAAAGTTCGACTCACTTTTTTAGATAAATATAAAATTCTTGACATTTTGGAAAATTCAGATAATAATTATATTACATAAAGTTTGCTAACTTAACGTTTTATTTTAGGAAAACTTTACAATAATTACATCCTGCAGAATTTTTCAATTTAAAAAACATAACTTTAATAAATAGACGCATTACGATAATTATTAAAATAGTGTAGCATAAAGTTTTTCAATATGAAGTTACGCTAACTAACATATATTGTAACCTTTAAAAAAATAAGATACTTTGGGAAAGCTATTATAATAATTACATCTAACACAGTTTTCCAACATAAAATTATATTAACTTACTTTCTATGCATTTATTTAAATAGACTCTTTGAAAAAATTATTTTAACTGTAACATGGAACATTTTTCAATATAAAATGATTATAATTATTTTTATTGCACCCGTATATAAAAATTATTAAAAATTATTATAAATATTGCATCATATAAATAGTTGCTTATATCGCCATGTTAAAAGTTAGACAGTTTATAGCGCATAAAGTTATCTAATTTAAAAAAGTTAGAAAAGTTTTTATATATCGTTATTATGATAAGTTGGCCACGCTCATTTTGTTAGGGAATTCTTCATACAATTCTGCAATTCTCATCACAGTTTTAAGTGCCAAATATTTTATTTAGTTTATAAGTTTTTAAATATCCGTATTATAATTTAAACATTAAAGGAAATTTATGACAATAGTCTTATCGCCTATAGTTTTCCTTTTGTAACATAGAATATTATCATTGATCAATTTTTAGTAAATGTTTTAATTTTTTTAAAAAAATAGTGAAATGTCAGTTTGATTTTTTGCATAATTATGTTGTTAAATTTAACTTTTCAAATCCTTATAAAGTATAGAAGCTCGATTCCCTCTATTTTCGTGAATTCATCACAAAAGATCCTTTGATATAATTTGACAGACATGAAATGAGTAAAACAAGGGGAAAATATCTAAGACCTTTAAAATTGGATAAAAAGTTCAGTTTTCCCATTTTTCATTTCATTAATTTTATTTAGCTTATAACTATTTATATATCCGTATGAAGATGTAAACATTTTGAAATATTTATGACAATAGCATCACATATACTTTTCTTTTCCAGCATAAAATCCATTTTTAGTAAATCCTCGCATTTTTTTTTTTTATATTATTACCGTCGTTGGACAAACGACCCAATTTTTTGCGTTTACGACTACTAGTGCTCAACTCCCTAGCCTTGTAATTTTGAACCCAATCCAGAAGACAAGGGAATTCCTGGATTGGGAAAAATTTGCCTTGGTGGAGGACTTTTCGAGGGAATTAACCCGCATTTGCGTTACATGGAGAGGAATACCTCCCATGGTTAGCCTGATGGCAAGAGTACTCTAACCCATGATCCGTCTACCACTGAGGATATTTTTCGTCAGCACTGTGGTCGGTGCGAGCTGGGGGCGGAATTCGTATCGACCAGCTATCGCTTGGATTCGAACCCAGTTCACCTCATTGGAAGACGGACGCTCTATCCCCTGAGCCATCACGGCTCAAATCATTTCATTAAAAAAAAATCGTTAAATATAAGTTTGATCTTATGCATAATTATGTTAATAAACTTAGCTTTTCAAATCCATACCAGTTTTAGAGGTCTACTTCCCTCTATTTTCGGGAATTTATCTCATAAATCCTTTTATATAACTGTCAGACATAAAATGAATGAATCAAAGTAAAAGAATATATGAGATATCTAAAATATCTCAAAATATTAATAAATATCTATTAAACTATTTAGGAAATTTGTAACAATAGTCCTATCTCGTTTGCCAACATTAATAATATTTATTTAAAAAAAAAATTGTGAAATGCAAGTTTCTGTTTGTGCATTATGTTGAAGAGTTTAGTTATTCTCACATATCCAGTTTCAAAGGAACCGTTATATTAATTCAATATAAAATACATTTCAATCTATTCAATATTTGAAATCTTTTCAATTATTCAATACAAAATATTATCATCTATCTATTTGTAGTAAATCAGCTAATGTTCCTCTTGAAATTTAAATTTTCCTTTAATGCATAATTCTGTTGACAAATTTAGTAGTTTTTTTTTTAAAAAATCCATATCCAATTTTTGAAAGCGCATTCCATCTATCCTTTTAGAATTTATCACAAAATATCCTTTGATATAACTTGACAGTCATAAAATGAATGAAGCAGGGGAAAAATATCTAACACATTTAAAAATGGGATGAAAAAAAAAAGTTCATTTTTCTCGCAATGAAATAAAGTGTAACTCGTTTCAGCTTAAAATCGATAAGAAGAAATTTAGCTAAAAAAAAAAAAGAATAAAAATTGAAGTGAAAAAGAATAACTATAGAACAACTGTGGCTGCTGAAATTTCAACATAGCTGCGTTAAAGAAAAAGACTTTAATTTTTCATTTTTTTTGCTCGATGCTTCATTTTTCTTTAGCAGCTCAGGAGCAAGTTCGAGTAATTCTACGCTGGTGGGGGTGGAGGAGGAGTGGGGACGGAGGAGGGTATGAAAAAAGTACTAAATTCAATATGTGCAATTTATTTTCCTTTTGTAAATGCTTTTTTAGCGGGAAAACGGCAAAAGTTTCTAACACAATGGGTTTAACGCTGACAGCGGGGTTTTTTTCTGAGATAGAGAAATTTGAAAAAGAAAAGAAAAAAAGGAACAATTTTTGAATATTCTTCCATTCTAGAATCTTTATCTTAGAACAGATATATATTGGAAATTCGAAAGATCTCTTTCTACTTTAGCCAAATATATCTTAGTCAAGTTTTTGAAAAGTTCCTTTTCTACCATATTCAATTCAAGATACTTTATAAGTCTTCATATTTCTTTTTATCACTACTGGTTATGGGGAAAATTAAATCCCGTTCTTCAAGTTTCTACATTTCTGGAATTCCTGAAAATCGAAAGCAAAAGAAATCAGATTTAGTTTGATCTTTCTAACTTGCTTGCTATATATTTTCATTATATATATGGGCAGATCTCTAAAACCTTCAATAACAGGCAAAATCTTCAATAACAGGCAAAACCTTCAATAACAAAAAATAACAGGCACAATATTTTTACATCTCCAGAATTGTTTGAAAATGTTTAAAATATCAGAAAATAATCTTGAACATCGGAAATTTTGAGACCCTTATAAGTATAAACAAAAAATACTAATTTTTCTAGGTTTATATACATTTCATTAAAAATCATAAAAACGACAAAAGTATTATTTATTTAATAAACATATAAACTTATTGAACCTATTTTTCTTTTATTGAGCAATTTTTTCATTGTAATAATTTCATCCATATTTATCCTTTATTTTTCATCAAAAATTATTAGTATCATAAATGAATTGAAAAATTTTAATATTAAGTTAAATTGTTATAAAATGTATAAAAAGGCTTACTTTAATTATTTTCAGTCAAAAAATATCTTCAATTAGTAAAACATAGGGAAAAAACTAAGTTCTGATTTGTTAAATTCAATTAATTAATCCTGAGGTTACGGTTTGACAGGGTTACGGTCTGGACAACCTAGAGAATTTATCGAAAACTTTATTCAGATGCAACGCAATGCGATGCACACAACACAGAAAATAAATTAGGCATTGACAAACGTGTGATCAAAATTTTGATTGATTTTAACATTTACTTTTCAGATCTGCGTCTGATTACGGTCTTGACATCGTAACTGTAACCTCACAGAATGACAGTTTGAGATTATAAACCAAGAAAAATTAGTTCAAAAATTTTAATTTTTTGTTTATACTTATAAGGGCATCAAAATTTTCGATGTTCACGATTATTTTCTGATATTT